>NC_088335.1:10950000-11025000 GCF_036884655.1 Musa acuminata AAA Group | reverse complement strand
TAATTTTTATATATAAAAAATTTATATTAAAATCTTTATAATTTTAAAAAATAAATAAATAATCTTATTTATCCTAATATCGCCAATTGCATTGACAAAAAATAAAACACATGCTATTGTTGAATCAACATAAATATAATGAGTAAAAAACTAATTTCAACATACTCAAAATGTTAAAATTATTTTTTTATTCATCATTTTCATATCCATGATATCATGTGCTATATTTTCCATTAATACATTTGACAATATTAGGTCAAACGAGATTATTTATTTTATTTTCAGAATTATAATTTTCTTAATATAAATTTTTTAAATACAAAAATTACGATACTAATAAGATTCTAAGCATAAAAGATAATACGTAATTATCGTAATTATGAAACAATATCACCCCTAAAACTAAAGAAGCACATGTAGTTCTTTTTCCTCTCAGGAAAATCAAATGGATCAACATACATCAAATGCCATATCTTTCTCAGGAAACTTGACAAGTCTTGTAAAATTGGTGACTTCCATGAAACAAAACTTTAAATAAAGGAATATAGCTCCAGAGATACTACTAACATGTAAAAAAGAAATGCACTGTACACCAGGCAAATTTTAAACAAGAATGGATGATAAATAATAGTTGAGAGATCACCTGCTTGTTACTGCTGAATTGATGAGGTTGATCACAGAAAAGAAACATAATTCATTATATTAGAGAGAGACACAAGTACAAAAGGCAAACGAAAATAACAAGATACAACAACATTGAGATTTTAAAAGGTTTTCCAGTATCTCAAATATATGAAAAATTATCAGCTGTCATCATGATAAATACCAAGAAATGCTTCCATTTCGCTTGACAAATTCTTGAGGCAGATCAAATCATCCATTTAAAGCAAATGCGAAAATGGAGGCACTTGTAAATTGACTGATTAGGTACTACGAGCACATACCAATTTCTCCCCTTTATTTACAGACTCTGCTTAGCTATTGAATGCACTAGAGAAAGAAATCCGAAAAGTTTGAATAAACCAACTTCTCATCTTGAATGTCCAAATAACTGAGTCAAAAAGTAGCTCTCTACGAATGTCTGCTACCAAAGACTGTAGTCTCAAACAAGCCAAGAGAGCAAAAATCTCCATGTGGAATCCTCATATGCTGATTCATTGTGTGTGTCCGAGCGAGATTCCAAGCTAAAATTGCAGTGTGTTCAGATGAAGCAACTATGCAGTACCAGAAGTCCCATCAGATTTAGATTCAGTCCGTCTATAGGTGAGACTCCTTGCTGTTGGAGAAAGGATATTGTTTCCAGATGTTAGTGAAGATTTTGCCACCTCGCCAGGTTGAATAGCTGAAGAGTCACGCTTCCACTGTAAACTCCTGGCACCAGTTTTGATTGGAAGGCGCACTGGAAAGGCACCAACAACCCTTGGATATGGTATCCTACCAAGTCTAGAAGCAAATGAAGATGCTCGGGATACCCGTGGCCAACATATCATTGGAGCAGCTTCATGAGAGCTTCTGCGAACAACCTATGATGCACAAAGAGCAAGTGATACGTCATTTCTGCACTCACACTAAGTTATATAGATAAAAAAACACAGGTTACAATTCGATCCCTTCTATCATTCAAGTTGCTATCAAGTAACAGAGAACGTGGATTGGTTCCACCATAAGAACCTTCAGCAATAAAAGCTCAGGAGGATGTGCAATATTGACAACAAATTGAACAGGCAGACATCGGTTTTGTCCTTTGATTTTATTTAAAAGGGCCTAAGTTTCTGAAGATGATTGGTCAGAGCAAAAAAGCCATGTAATTTGTCATCTGGAAGGCGAGCCGGTATGGAGAAGATAAGATACAGTCCCTTGGAGTGCAGATAATGGCAATCCCATGACAAATTATTTCTCTGGATGAAGAGAAATTGTTGTTTGCATTTATATGACTATAGGCCATGTGCAGAAAATCATCATGCACGCAGAAGAGGGATTCTAGATCATGTTTCGAAAGAAAACAGATCCACAGCCAAGATAAAAGAGTATTAAGCTTGGACCTCAATCATGGACAAGTTCAAGCATGACATAAAATAACAAAAATGAACACATGGCTGGTCAAACAATGTCATGAAATTGTCTCAATTACTTTAATGCTAGTAATTTATAATTTGAAGAATTCATCTTGCTGTACACAAATGGAATTTGTACAACAATATCATGAAAAAGATGAAATAGAGATGCTAATCATTTCCAGACCTACCTTTAGGATCCGGGACATGAATGATGTGCCATTCAGTGACAATGCCAGATCTGCAGATTCTTTCTTTAGGAACTCAACATATGCTGACCTGTTCCGGACAGAAAATTAAATTTAAACATACCATGACAAAGAATTACTGAAGAACAACATAATTACTCTTGTATCATTTACCCAGTAGGCTGACCGGTTGCAGCATCATTGATGATAATTACTTTAAGCACATCCCCAAATTTATTGAAATGGCGAGAAAGTGTGTCTTTAGTAGCAGCAAAGTGGACCTGCAAATCCAATAACAAGATTGATAAAATCCCACTCCTTTTTTCAAGTCAATTGTAATAAAATTAACAAAACAGATACTTGCATTGCCAACGAATAGAGTTCGAGAATCACCATCCACCAAAGGGCGGCCAGTAGTATAAGAACCTGCAATAAAAAGAATCATTCATCTTTCCTGCAAATGGAGGCCATAGGGAGGAGAAAATTGGACAGGAAAAGATTTAGGAGCCTCAGCTGAATCTAGTAAAAGAGAAAAGAAATGGGGCAGAAAATCAACTAGTATAAGAATAATATTAGTGACAATCTTGGATTGAGCAACAGCATTCTAGATCCAGCTATGCATATATAATTATGAAACATAAACAGCTACGTGGAAAGAGAACATAGAAATAAAAGCAAATTGGTTTTGCCAGATTGAACTGTAAGAGTTTCGGCAAGTGGATTTAGTTGAAATAAAGCAGGCATTCGAAATCAAATATGCGTTCAGCTTTTGCAGCTAGAACTTTCAGGTTACAGACTTTGATCATACCATATTCTACCACATCATGTACCAACCCTATATTCTACATGCTCCACAATTTCTTTTTCCAAAACCATAAGATAAATTTTTTTAGGCTTTCTGGGAGTAGGAAATGGAAAAACTACTAAAGTGACAAGTGACCTTTATCTAGCATTGTTTTACATTGCTTGGGAGTATGCTTCATACCTTGTGCTGATGCAGGCTTCTGAGACTCCTGTTGGACATCTGCAAGTTCCATTGCCTGTAAAATATAATTGTGTGACCAATCCACACTCATCAGATATATTACACTAGCTGATGACAAAGATAGGCACATTTATAAAAGAAAGAACATCAAAACAAGAATATAAACTTTGCTGTCATTATAAGATAAATTACAGAGTAAAACAAAGAAATTGAAGAGATTTTGTGGAAGTATTTGACAAATTATAGTACAGAGTAACATAATTTAAAAATTAAAGCTGGTTCATAAAGCATGTCATAGATAAAGCAGGCAAGAGGAATTTCCAAGACCTAAAAGATTAGTTTACACAAATAAAAACCTAACGTGCTCCTTCAAACATAATGCAACCATTTGAAATCCGCTTGTATTAGACAGACAGAACAATCAACAATGTTCACCTCCAACATGCATCTACAGATCGTACTCAATGAGAAAGTTTACCTTATCAAAGAAATACCACAATACTGGAGGATGTCCCAAACTAGAAGCTCAACTAAAACATATATACTACAGAAATATCACTCTCATGCATCAAAAAATTCACATGACACCATACTGTGCCATAAAAATTCCTTTAAACAGGAAACAAGATGCCGACGACAATTTTATGTGAAAATAGATGTACATAAACATAAGCATACACATAAGTCAAAACATGTTTGCCTGACACTATCTATCTATAGACCGTGATCTACAATAGTCCCATCCTCAAGAGGCTTTCCATACTTAAAACTAGATTAAGAATGCTGTTCGCAGAAGCTTAATTAGCACAATCGAAATCAATTCTCAGTGAAATGGTTAAAAATATTAGAAACTGAACATGTTCATTATCACATATGATTTGAAAATAGTATGGAAATTTTATCTTTAGAAAGAACAAAAATTAAAATTGCCCATAAAAAACATAGTGTTCAGTTCTTACTAAGTGTTCCAAAAATTAGTTAAGTGAGATTATATTTATTACCTTGATGAATAATAGGAATGTTTTATCAACTTGGAGCATCTGGTCACAAAGACATTGATATCATAGTTGATACAAATAGTCTAATATCATAGTCCACAGAAAAGATTTTGATTTCTGGATCCAAAAAGTCCTTGAATTCTAGATCGACCACTCTTAAAGACCCTTCTAGCTTCTCCAACTTTCAAAAGCATTCGAAAGAAAGGCCAACTTCTCAGATTCATTCACAACTATCTCAACCAAGCATGCCTCTCAAACCCCTCTTTTTAATGTTAGGTATATAAAGTAACTTTTCTGCTTCCTTGATTATTTTTCATTCTGGTATTCATGTCTAAGTATAATCAGATTTTCTGGTCTACATTTAGGTGTCAGCTACTTGCACGTAAGACAGAAGGAAACCAATTTTAAGAAAACCACTGATTCAAATTCAGATCAACCAGTTTCAGTTAAACTGATAACGCATGACATGAATGGTTGATAAAAATATCTTCAGACATGTAACTCAGTTTAAAATTAAGCCCAAAAGATAGCAGCAGAAAGTTTATGGAGAAGAATGGATTGTGTAACAAATCCTTTCAGCATCCAGGTTGGAGATTACACCAGAAGGGCTAACAAAATTCCACACAAGATCATCACGATTCTGGTTGAATGAACAGGTAGAATATGAAGCTAAAATGCAAGTAGACCTGTTTCTAATTTCACAAATATTATGGCCATAAAATAGAACAATACAAATCACAAAAGCAGAGTTCTAAAAGCAAGAGAATGTTAACTGGCATTTCGACCCAAGAAGAAAATGAACATAATTTATGTCATGTGTTTTATAATCATCAGTATTGAATAAGCAATTTATGCCAGTAAAAACCTTACTTTTACATTCTGCGCAGAAGAAACATCATTCTCCTTTGGAAGCCTAACATTCTGGTTTCCTACATTTTTGCTCTTTCCCACAGCTGCTCTATTCTCCACTTCTGCAGCATCCCTAGACACTTGATAATGGGGAGATTTCCAAGTATTTACATTAACAGAAATATTCAGAGACTTATTAGATGTCATTGCTGCTGAACTAGCAAATGGTTCCTGATCCATCAACCTTCTTTGCCTTAATATTTCATCAGGTTCCTGTGCAATGCTATACTCTACAATAACTGATTTGTTTTCTCTATTAGCAGAGGAAGCACTTTGAGAAGCACCCAAATCATGCAGGCTAACATTTTTGACAATGTTGTGTTTATCATTATTTGAAGCATAGGCAGGAGCAGCTGTTTCAGTCTCCTGACCTAATATGGTCAGGTTACCATCAAACTCTTCATCATACTCACTCCTGGAAGGATGATCTGAATGATCCAGTTCAGGAACTCGATTATTATCTTCAGAATCCCTGTATTCAACCTCTTGTGCTGTTGTATCTGATAACTCATTAACAGGCTCTGTCATACTTCTGTCATGACCCAATCTATCAAAAACACTACTAGAACATCTAGCCTTGTTTACATCTTCGACAGCTTCAGCAACAGCTTTGAGTGCCATTGATAAGGCACCTGGCACTCTTGACCCTGATGTTATTCTTTGGGATCTTTTTTCTAGCAAAGAATCTGTTGTGGATGTTGATACTACAGAACGAAGCCTCTTTAAAGCTGGCTCACTTCTTGAGTCCAACTGTTGCACGGTCCTTACAGCATCTCGAACGGCAAATTGAAGAAGCCGGCGTGGAGCATCAATTACTGAATGGGAAGCTGAGTCTCGCTGTAAAGGATAGTGAAATATATTTAAAAATAAAAAAATAGCATAAGTTAAAAAATCACAAAATGCACAAGTCCGACTCCCGGTATTCAAATGCCTAAGCACAATAACAAAGTCCTAGTACCATAACAGTCTGATAGGTTACTAAAGAAGGTACTGGACAATATTTATATCCTTGGACTATAGTATAACAAAACAAACTATACCTTTAGTTTTGTCTAATGTTTTCAACCACCGTAGAAAGAATTTGACTCATACATCAGTCACAATAACTATCATCTCAAAACTTATTCTGTGATCATTCTTATGTGAATCATTAATCATTATGCCCAAAAGCAGCATAATTATCTAACAGAATATGACAAAGAATCCCACAAAATATGGAAAAAACAGACTGAAAAAATAGTGAAAACAATGTGGTAACCAAAAGGAAAATCTGACAATCCAACAGACTTATGGAAATGGCACTCATGAGAATTAAACAACTTAATACTTGAATCCAGCTTACAAAATATTACAAAAACCCCTTTGTGCATATCAAACATGTATAACCTGCCTCAAATTTATGAAGGAAAATAAAGTACCTTTGTTAATAGATGCTCATCATCTCGGTTTCGCTTTCTCTGAACCTGAGGTCTAGGAGATCGCGACCGTCTAGAATTATTAGGTCTCTGTGTTCTGTCCTCTGGACGAAAAATATTGGTCACAACACTACGAAGAGGAAATATTTTATGATCATCCTGAGCTACTTCTTTCCATTCTCTACTGTGATGAATTCTAGAAACTTTAGATGACTTTTCTCTGACATCACCAGAATCTGAGAGCACATTCTGAGCCAAATGCTCCTGCTGCGAATTGTGTCTTCCAGACAGTTCATTCAATGAAGTGTTAGACTTAGGCACTTCATGAGGAAAAGATTGTTCCTGCTGCACATACCAGCAGATATTTGACGAGAGGTGATCCCATAACCTGCAGCCAGATGACGATATATGATGAATAATTACTGACAATAAATAATCATTTTGATGCCTGCTGCTTAGAGCATGAAGCAGTTACTGGTATCCAAAGAGAATGGTGTTACCAGGACACAAAAGTAGCACTGTCATCCCCCAAGAACACATTGAGTTCCTTCCTAGCCTCATCTTTGCGACGTCCATTCCTGAGTAAGACAACAACATATTCCTGCAAATGTATATTGAAAAGGTAGCAACTCTTGTTAAATAAAATGGTGAAGGACCACAGATATTTTAAGCATGCCAAGTATAATCAATCATTACTATCATCTACAAATTATTAGAGGCATTCTAAAAAGAAAAAACTAACCGGGAAACCATCTTAGGCAATCAGCAATAGGAACCAGAATTATCAGATACTTGATACAAGTCATATAGTACACAAAATTAGAACATTGAGCTTGAAGAAAATACAGTTTCAGAGCAACAAATAGCTAAGAGAAAAAAGATTACAATGTTGTCGCTAGTGAAGATGAGACAACAAAAGATCCACCAATATGAAGGCCAACATGGTCCAAACTTATCTACAACAATGCAAACCTTATATTCTTTAGTCTCAAACCTGTACCCCTCTGTAGCCATCAGAACACCTCACACAAACATATCCATCTAAGTTGCTACTGAATCTAATACTAGGCGAACAGAGACTTTGCTTTGTGATCCTTTTAGCTGCTCCATACCTTAGAAAACGTCAAATATTACCTTCCTATAGAAACCTAAAAGATCTCTTGCACCCTGAGGCCATAAAATTTTTCACTTTTGATTTGATCTTCCCTTTACAAAATCTCCCACCATGATAACCAACATAAAATTTAGTTCACATGTTGATGGCTTCCAACAAGATCATGAGATCATTATAGAATCCCAAAAAATCTCACCAATTAAATGATAATATCAATGCTCCATGTGACACCACAATAAACCCACAACATAAGACAATTATCATGTAACACTTGATAGTTTGCTACTAGATACTGGTGTAGGGAAATCTAGGGGGCGACATCACATGCGCAACGGAAGAATATAAAAATAAAATCCCCAAATTTCTTATCGATGTGTTCGTCGCCGTGTGAAGATTTGTGAGTAAAATCCGCGAAACATAAAACTGCATATATGAAAGATTGTGTTACCTAGGAAGACCGTATATCCCTGAATCCTTGTAGATCTCTAAGAGAGGGTGAAGGAGGTCAAGCGTCCTCCTCTCTAACAGTGATCCACACAACAGGGCTACGACAATGCTCCTCAAAACTCCAGGCCTGATATCTGAGGAGGAGAATGGGAGGAGAATAGAAGAGGCAACCCAAAAAGGTTCTAGCCTATGAATCATTAGTTCCCTCCTATTTATAGAGATCCTCTGTCAAATTAACCCTAATGGATCCTGCTCTATTGGGTATTGGATTTTCATCCAACTACCCAAGCCTCTTAGTTAGCGGATCTCTATCTAATAATCTCTCATTGGCTCTTATTGGATCTCATTCATAGAATCCAATAATTCAGGGGCTTATTGAATATCCAATAAGATAGGAGCTCCGACGGATATTTTATATCCGAACCTCTACTTATCGCAACGCCTACCATATGTGTGTGACCCTCTAGGCCCAATATCGAGCTGGCCATGAGTCATACCTATCAGAACTCCTTCTGGCTCAGTGAATTATTATCTCCATAATAATTCACTCGACTCATCGATTGCGGACGTACTAGACCACTACGCTGCCCCAGACGATACAGGGAAATTCAATCCATTGGACCTGTCTGTCCTCAGATACCATATACCTATAGTCCCTCATTCATCTAAATCTCAGATACCATATACCGGGCATGGTGCTGTCAGACCCATACGGTTTATGCTCGAATCTCGCTCTAATCGGATTCTCCCGAAGAACTCTCTCTCAACCCGAATGACCCTGGCCAGGGATTTGTCTGAGCAAGAATACATGGGATATTCATCTCATAACACCGAGAGTGAATAATCCTCCATCGACACTCAATAGTTCTCGTAAGATTGGCTACCACTCCCAATGACCGGTTGTGCTAGATCTGGAACCTCCAGACCTATAAGTCTTGTATCAAAGAATGAAGTACTCATACATAGCATCCTTGGTGTCTCAAGTCTAAGGATCAGATACACTACTGGGACTACGAAATCACTGCCTGACAATAAGACATCATCAACCATCCATCATTCCGTAAACGGATCAATCAGTGAACTCATTCCCCAATGAGCACATGTATTGTATCCCTAGTGTCCCCGCACGAGCAGCAATGAGACCAACTGCATCCATCGTATGGACGGGTATACAACACGTCAGTCTATCCAGTTATCTCGATGTCCCTCTCGAGTAACTTATGACCGGGATTATTTAGGATTTGTGTTTAAAGGTGAATCGGTCTCATTATCGTGATCTCATCATGATCTGATTCTCATTGCACAGATCTATGGACATCACAATATACTCAAACAACATGCAATATAAAGTGATAAAATGTTAAATAATAATAATAAGCAAAAAGATTATGTGTCCAATCACACGTGTCATCACTCACGTGATTGGCTTACAGGATACCTATAACTAGCAACTAGAGCCTAAGCATTTATGAAGAACATGAATAACAACCAGTTGCTAGCGATAAAAGTTTCCAAAAAGAACTACCAACTAGATTACTGTTAACAAATCTATTTTCTGGATGAAAAAAAAGGGAAAAAGCAGTACTTAAAGTATTTATAGAACTCATGGTGCTTGAATCTTCAGATCTAAGAAGGATTCTTAACTCTTTAATAAACATAAAATCTATTTGCTGAAAATGCTATCATAATAGTCAATGGCTGTTGTCTTACATTATTTAAGGGTCAAAAACCTCAACTGAGCCTAAATAAGGCCCTAGATACCGTCTGTATTGATTGTAGGTTGAAATTTGAAAATTCCAAATCGGGATAACAAATTGAGGAGAAACAAAAAGAAAATGACAATCTGATATAACCCAACGGTCTAAGTCTGCTTTAATTGAGATGAAAAGTTTCTATATACAGCAAAGGACAAGAAAAACATAAGGATAATCTGGAGTTCAAAATTCTAGTGAGTTTTTAAGGGAGAACAAACACAAAGTGAATCAATATCAAAGCCAAGGCTTTCTAGTCAATATAGATGAAAATGAAATACAAACATAAAATCTGATAATTTAACACCAAAAATAATAATAAAAAATAAAGTACTTAATAGAAACAAAATATGCCATAAACAAAAAAAAGAGAAAGAAATTAGATAACAGAAAAGACATCAATTCATTGAAGTGCTGAAGTAGGAGAAAGAAACCTTCATTTTGTTCTTCTACCAAAACCTAGCTTTTATGAGACTTACATTATATACCCTAACTCAAGATCCTAACAAAATAAGCAACAAATTGAACAAAAAGGAGTACTCCGTCCATATGACAAGTTATCTTGTCTGCTCTAGAGAAGAGCCAGACATGTATCTACATTTTGTCTCTTCACTGAACACACAAAAAAGGCAAACAACTTGAGTTTTATGCTCATGTAATTTATTAAATTTAGCTTGTTGATCCTTGGTATGAAATCTTATAATCTCAACTGTACACCATCTGAACTCATTATAACTACTACATAACATAAAAAATCCAATGCAAGTGATAAACTGAATTTAAGGCTTTAATCGATCATCCAATTGCTCTTGGCCAAAGTTTTGATCATCTCACATTGCCAACATGATAATCACTTCTAATGGGCATGGCTCCCTCGAACTATGATCACAAGGTTCCTTTTTAGATAAGATCCTCTGACTATATTTTTTTTTCTTAATCTGAAGTCATCCTGCTGTCTCTATGAGACAGACTAAATATAGATGTTGTTACATTTTTTCCTTCTTGATGGTTAAGGTGTTTGTCCTAGCTCCATCAACAGCATCACTGTAAAATAACCAGGGCCTACGAGGAAGACATCTGCAATATCCGTCTTAAGTATAGCACATTTCTTGAATCTCATACATCTGAAGCAACAAAGAATACTTATTTTAAAAATCAGGACTGCTCCTTTCCTTGTTACCACCTGTGAGAAATAAATGTTTAGAATAAAATTGCCTTTATATTCCTTGGAAAGAAGTTCAGAAGATACCAAGTTCAACTGACTACCTTCACATGTAAGAAGAGCACAGCAAACCTTGACAAATCTAGGGTTCTAAAAAAGTTTTCACCACAGTTCTAGTTATCCACCATGCCATCAAGGACAACTCTTCTACATCAACTTCTAGCGTCTATGTAGGAATATCATCTTCTGCCTTTTCTTCCTCAGCATCATCTTCAGGTTCCCATGCCATCTACAATTGCTATGATAAGCTTCTTTTCTGAAAACAAGCTCAGTATGACCTGTCTTCCCATAACAAAGAAATTCCTATGGCCATCCCTTTTTCTCAAACACCTGGCAACTTGGTGCTGAGGTAGCTAGTACAGCAAGTCAAGGTCATGAAGATATTAACCATGCTACCATGTTTCCAACACCATAAAGCCTTTGTGGTTTTGCCTCAATCTCCAAAGCATCATAATATGTATTGTCTGTTGTCAGTGCCAGCTAGCTGTGGAACATCTTTGTGTAGACCCCTATGATGTCACCCATCTGCTAAATCTATAAACTTTATTAGAGAGCTTGATCACAGCTTGTAGGTAAAAAATTTTATCTCATCAAAGTTTAACATCCTCCGAAGTGTCAATCTCCCTACCCATCCTTCTGTTGTCATCCAGTTGTCACTGCATGCAGGACCCTTCAATTAAAGTGACCAACTGGATCTTTCTAAATGTTAACAATTGATATTCAACGAAAGATAGACTCAACTTAACACCTAATCAAGGAAAACAACTAGATTCATCTGACCTCTGAAATGCAAAACATTCAACTTCACATATTTGTCACCGATAGGATACTCACCTCCTATCAAGCACCTTTTTTCCTTCGAGGGAAGAAAGCATCCATCAAGAAGAAGATAATAGAGAAGACAAAGGGGGATTACATATAGAAAAAGAAGAGAGAGAGGACAAAGGTAAAAGAGAAGAGAACTCTAAAAGAGGAAATCTCATTGGGAATATAACTTCAATTCTATGCTATAAAATACTTAACATGTTCTCACTTAATACAGCAATAAACGACACCAAATGGAACCATAAACCATCCAGAACCATATAGCACCTGGTCTCAACCAAACAAGTCTCAAACTTATAGGAGTCCTCCCCTGAGTCTCTATCACCCAGGTGCAGTCTAGAGTCATTCTACTGACTTTGAGTCCACTTAAGACACTCCAAGTGGATAAAGGTTAACAAGATATTAAGATCCATTCCAAAATGTTGGGATCCTAAAGTAACGGCAATACAAGAAGCAAAGGACCTAAATAACTTTCCGCTTGAAGAACTTATCGGGGCCTTGATGACCTATGAAATGACATGTATAGACATGATGAACTTGAGAACAACATTCCGAATAACAGGAAGGACATGACACTTGGAACCAAAAAAGGCCACTTGGGTGAAAACTCAAGTGATGATGATGATGATGATGACGACTGGCACTTCTTACAAGAAGATTTAAAAAATTCTTAAAAAGGAACAAAACAAGACACTAAGAACAAAAATGAACTAAAAAAGGATCAAATAATTTGTTATGAATGCAAGAAGCCGGGACACTTCAAAAATAAATGTCCCCAAGTGAAAAAGAAGCTACCAAAGAAAAAGAATGCGCTCAAAGCAACTTGGGACAATTCGAGTGTATCCAAAGACAAAGAGTCAATCAACAAAGACAAAGTTGTAATTTACGCTCTAATGGTGCTCAATGACGAAGTAAGTGACTCAATCGAAGCTCATTTATCTTTTGATGAATTATTAAGTGATTTTCATGATTTGTTTGATAAATATAAATTAGTTGATAAAAAATATAAATTATTGAAAAAGGATTATACTTCTCTTTCTAGTGAACTTGAAAATTAAAAAATGAGCATGATAAGTGTATGTTAACTCCTTGTACTCGATGTGAAAAGTTAGAGTCATTTAAAAAAGAATATTTGTTACTACAAGAAACATTTGAAAATTTTAAAATAGGTAATAAATCTCTAAACATGATCCTTGCTAATAAGAGTCATGTTCATAGAAAGGAAGGAATTAGCTTTATGAGTAACACTCAACAAAAGCCAACTATCTTCATTAAAGGGCCTACATTACACGTCTCACCTAGAGAAAAATATAATTTTTGTGAAAAAATTTATCATTTTGCTTATAAATGTCCATTTAAAAGGTATAGTCCACACAAATTAGTTTGGATTCCTATATAAACCATAAATCACTCGATGATAGGTAGATCTATTTATGAGAGACTCAAAGTCAAATGGGTATCTAAAGGAAAACTTCCTTTCTTATAGATATGTTTACAATCACAAGCTAGGAGCAAGAGATGGTACCTTGATAGTGGATGTTCAAGGCACATGATCGGAGATCCAACACACTTCTCTAAGCTCACTAGCCAAGACGAATGATACGTTACCTTCGGAGACAACAACAAAGGGAAAATTATTGGCAAAGGAACCATAGGTAACAAGTCAAACCTTTTAACCTATACAGAATAAGATTTTCATATGAACATTGCTTGTAAAATTAATTTTCAGACAATCATTGCTTGTACACCTCACTAGCAGATCAATTTGAGTGGTCGTATGTATGTAGCCAAAGCTAGTCAAAATCCCAGCAAAAACACCACCACATTTGGGAGAAAATGCACTGGACAATATGATGCAAAACATCAGTCATCTCAGACCCTTTGAACCCCTAAGTGGCACACCAGGGGATGGACCCCAATACTATATGAGGGACAACACATCTTTAGTAAGCCTACTTTTTATTCAATAAAAGAGATAACCCTTTGTGTGTAACCATTTTGCTTGCTTGGGAGAACTTCTATGCCTACTTGCTTTTGTAGGCGACAATGTTTTATCCAAAAGTTTATCATTCTAACCTTTTCTTTTAACCATTATGAACATATGTTGCTTGGGTGTCACATGCCTTACGTAATCTCAATCAAGTCCATGACAAAGTGGTATCAAAGAAGGTCAAGCAAGCAATTGAATCGCGTGTAGCAGGCAGCATGGTGAAACTAGTGCAACTGTGCTAAAGGAACAACTTCAATATATACCTACTAAACGGACAAGATCTCAAGAAACAAGTAGAACCACTCAAGAGGAGTGTGGTATCTGTAGTGGTGTTCCAATGAAATGACCACCCTCCTACACAAAAGAGGCATAACCAGAAGAGCAACTTGAACCAAGGTTCGTTGTCACGACCCGAGCCTGATGGGCTAACTAACCCATCAACATCGTTTGGCCTAAACCACCAGTCAAAATACTTAAGCTGAAGTTGATAGTAGTACACTCATCAAGCTCATATAAGTCAATCTTTATTTTGCTCACTTCCGATGTGGGACTAATCGAGGTGTTACAATTTCTCCCACTCAAGAGCTTGACGTCCTCGTCAAGACCCAGCATAGGCCAGATCAAACCCTAATATGGTGCATGTGAGACGTAACCCAATAATGGCTCCACGTCGTGACGAGTCCTTCCAACTCCATCCACGGGTAGCTCTTTCCTACTCGAGCCCCCTCATCAGGCCCAAATACTAGGTCAGCTCTAATACCAAATGTCACGACCCGAGCCTGATGGACTAACTGACCCATCAGGTTCATTTGACATAAACCACTGGTCAAAATACTTAAGCTAAAGTTGATAGTACACTCATCAGACCTTTATAAGCCAATCTTAATATTGCCCACTTCCAATGTGGGACTAATCGGGGTGTTACATTCGTTTTTTCAAGTATCAGACCCATCTCGACGATTTGTCAGACCAGTATATACCAGTCAATACCGATGTGCCAACACATGGTACATCGGTGCATACCAGTGTTTCAGAGAGGACGAAAAAGAGGGATAAGAGGAAGAGGCAATGGAGGAACAACGAAGGAAGAAAACAGGAAGAAGAGGAAACGGTGGAGGTAAAAGAAGAAATAAGAGAAGCAGTAGCCATAGCGTACCTGGGCAGTAGCAATAGCGTACCTGGGAAGTAGCGACAACAACGTCAATGTCGAAGCAACAGCAACAACATCGAAGCGGTAGTGGCAAGGCAGGGACTACGACATCGTACGCGAGAAGAGGGCTCATGAACACAAGCCCTAACATGGTTTTTTCTTTTTTTAACGCTGAGTTGGACAAGGCCCTAGCACTTTTTTATTTTTAATTATTTTAACTGGACCACCGAAAACTTGGGTGGTCCGCGCATCGGCCCACTCGCTAAACACTCAACCATAGACACAAATATCAATCACCTAAAAACAACTATGATCAGGCAAGGCACAAGATTTGCATGTGATCTCGTTCCCAAACAGGTTCACAGCAAAGCATATGTAATTTGTAACAGAAGTACAAAATAGAGTTTGACCACCCCAAAGTACATTCCGGATAGTTATTTATGCATGCACTTTATCTTCAAACCATGTAACAGCTTTCTCGGCAAACATTTCTTAACATTTTTGTCCTACCAATACCCCACTTTGGGGTTCGCATCTTCTTTCTGACTATCTATCCTAGATGTAGTCCATACTTCTTAAAGAAGCAACATATGCAACAAAATGTAGATAGTTAACTGCCATACAAATTTAAGGAGCTTATATCTCATTCTGGAACCGACAGCAGCATAGGTTCCAATTTTACTGAAACAACTAAGAAGAATCAGTTTGAACTAAAACAGAAAATACATTTTCTGGCCCATATCATTTCTTAGTTCAGAAACCATAAGTGCTGCTCTAATTCAGGTTATGAAGTATCTACCGTACAGCAATGTCCGATCATAAAAACATAAGGTTAATCAAAACCTTATACAAAAAAGCGACAATAGATTTTTTTACTTCACTATATTTGATATTTACATATGGAAACTAAGCGTAACAAAAACAATAAGCAAGGTACTTGGAAGAAGAGAAATCAATGTTAAAACAATCAAAAGCACCGAACATTAAAGATCACGGAAGAAGAAAACAAGAGAAGGCAAAAGGAGCTGTACAGCGAGCGTGTCATCAGTGTAATCGCCCATAAACTCCTTGAGCTTCTCCTTCACCCTCTCACGCAGCTTCGCCAAGCCATCCGTAGTGAAATTGACCTTAAACGTCCGAGCATCGCCGTCGCAATCGGAACCGTCCATGGCCAAGGCAGAAGAGGAGAGCACCAAAACCCTAATTCGATCGACAAAAACCCAAATCAAACCGAACCATGGAAGGTAGCGCGGGGCCGGAACGTCGATGGTGGCAGGGCGTGTGGCAACCGACGAGGGGCAGGCGGTGGGCCGGTGGCACGGAGGCAGTGGACGCGAGGGCGGTGCGAGTGGAATGCGACGCGCAGTTGTGTCGCGGCGGTGACGGACGGGATTAGGGCTCCTTCGGTTGGGAGGGTCGGTGGCGTGGTTTTCCTCGATCCTCCCTTCCCTTTTAACGAGGGTGATTGCGAATGACGAGAATGCCCCCCTTCGCATCGACGTTGGCATTGCAAAACTTGGCCTTTTTCGTCTCGATAATTTAAGCTTCTTAAACACTGTAACGCAAAAATTTCCGATTTTTCTTTTTTTTCTAGAAAATAATAATTATACGACTTGTTTTGTTATGTTATATTATTGAAACGACATGGTAGAATTGTATGAATTTTATTTGCTTCAAGCAAATCTTTTTCTATCACCTATGTTTTTTTTTGGGATAAATATAGTCTCTCTGGTGTTGCTTTTTGTTGTAGTGTAGATTCAAAATTTATGTTTTTAAGATGATATAATAAAATACAAGAAGCTTTTACTATAGGCATTTTATTATCATAATTTTCTATCAAACAATGTTAAATGTTGTTGTATTATCTTAGGTTGAAAATTTTCACTTTAAGTTTTTTTTTTTGTAAAATGAGATTTTTATAAGTATTTGAAATAGTATAGTGAAAATCACACAAGCTTTCAGCCTTGGGTTTTTTTTTTTTTTTGGTTGCATTTTGCGATAAACGATATTCGTATGAATTATTTATTGTTATTTTATCTGAAATAGTATCGTTTTTTTTTTTTCATTGTCTTCTTTTTTCGATGAAATAATGTGCTAAGATGAAATTTTTAGTTTTTGAAACAAGAAAAATGAGATGGTAACAAAAGTTATTCAAAAATATAAAATCTTCATTTTTGGCATAATATTTTGATATAGAATTGTTATATGAACATCGTTTCGTAGAAAAATATGATAATGAACAAAGATATCGAATCGCTTCACAATAAAGAACATTGTTTTATTAAATAAAATAAAATTTTAATTCATCGCACAAAAAAATTTGACTTAACGAAATATTTTTAACAATAGAAGGATTGTATGAACATTATTCTTAAAAAAAAATACAACAATGAATGCTGTTTCTTGAGAAAAAAATGATGGTGATAAAATTAATTGAAAGTAGATGGTTTGCATGATTTTTGTAGTACTATTTCAAATATATAAAATTTTAAATTACATAATATTTTAGGACTAGAGAAATCATACAATATTATTTGTTGAGAAAATAAAAAACACTATATATCTTTCAACAAAAACTATGGTGGTGAGAAAACATGATTTTCATTGCACCAACTCAAAAAAATATAAAATTTTCACTTAGCACAACATTTTTGTATTAAATAAGTTGTGTGAGCATTATATTATGGAAAAACATAACACTAGACAAGTCATATGTTTCATGCACAGTGAACATTATTGCATAAGAAAAGTACAATGATAAGAAAACTTGTCAAAAAAGTGAATGATTTGCACAATTTAATCATCATCAAATGTAAAATTTCAATTTTATTCAACTTTCTATCATTAAAAAGG
The DNA here is from genome assembly GCF_036884655.1 of Musa acuminata AAA Group. NCBI lineage: Eukaryota > Viridiplantae > Streptophyta > Magnoliopsida > Zingiberales > Musaceae > Musa > Musa acuminata. The sequence continues at coordinate 11,007,099 of NC_088335.1, read as the reverse complement.
TCATATGAACATTGTTTCATAAAAAAATATGACAATGATAAAATTTACTAAAAGTGAAAGATTCTCATGATTTTAGTCACACTGTTTCAAAAATATAAAACATTAAATTTATATAGTATTATATCAATAGAGAGTTCATATGAATATTATCTCCCTAAAAACCATGATAGTGGTAAATTTTGCTAAAAGTGGATATTTCACATGATTTTCATGGCATTGTTTCAAAATTGTAGAATCTCATCTTAACACATGATTTTAACACTAGAAATATTGTATCATTATTGTTTTGCTAAAAAGGTTAATGGTGAATATTGCTTCGTGGGAAAATAAAATAGTGACAAAATCGGTCCAAAGAAAATTACCACACGATTTTTATCGCGACATTTTCAAAATACAAAAAAATTGACCTTTTAGCATTATAGTATTTGTATAAGCATTATCTCATGAAGAAATACAATAGCGAGTGTTGTTTTATGAGAAAATACAATGTTGATATCATTTGTCAAAAGTGGATAGTTGGTACAATTTTTGTCACATTATTTCAAGTATATAAAATTTTGATATAGCACACCATATTAATGATGTAAAAAATAAGACTATGGAAAAATTTGTCATGCATCATTCTAAAAATATAACATTTTGACTTTCCATAACCCTTTTTAGTGGTCTAGAAATAGTACGAAGATTGTTTGAATCTCCAAAAAATGATGACATTAAATGTTGTTATGGGAGATGATGTGATGATAATGACAATGATGCATACAAATTCCATCGTGCTATTTCAAAATTGCAAAACTAGTTGAATGTCAACTTGTTAAAAAATCAAATAGTAAAAAAAAAAATCAAATTCTCATGATCTTTGTCTCATTGTTTTGAGAATGAAAGATTTCTACTAAACTTTAAAGTATAACAACATTAGAGATGTTGTATGAATGTAGATTTTACAAAAAATAATATAATAGTGAAAAAAATTATCGAACGGATTGTATAATTTTATCACATCATTTCAAAAATATAAAATTATGACTTAGCACAATAGTTTAACGACACATGATTTTTATTGCACTATTGTAAAAATATAAAATTTTCAACTTAAGATAACATTTTAGCCGTAAAGAATGTAGCATGAACATTATTTCATGAAAAACAAGAGAATGAATGTTGTTGGGTGAGATAATGAAATAAAGTGATAAGATTTGTCAAAAGTTTTTTTTTTATCGAATAGTTTTATATGAATATTGTTTCGCGAAAAAATATGAGAGTGACAGAATTTGTTGAAAGCGAATGGTTTATACAATTTTTATATCACAATTTGTCAAAAGTGGGTCATTCACATAGTGATGATAAACATGAAAGTGACAAAATTATAATATTTCTAGCTCACACAAGAATGTTGTACGAGAGATGTTGAAAGACATGATAGAGATTACAACAAAATTTGTCGAAAGTGGATGGTTTGGGTAATTTTTCATCATTCAAAATATCATAATTTTTACTTAGCACAACGTTTTAGCAATAGAAAGAGTCGTAAGATCATTATTTCGTGAAAAAAAAAACATAACAATGAATGTTATTTTATGGAAAAAAAATTATGATAGCAACAAGTTTTGTGAAAAGTAGATGATTCACATGACTTTTGTTGCACCATTTCATTAATATTTTGATTTAGCATAATATTATAGCATCAAGGAAGTCATATGAATGTTCTTTTATGAAAAATATGATATTGAATGTTAGTTATTTCATGAGAAAATGGATAGTTGGCATAATTTTCATTACGGAGTTTCAAAAAATATAATATTTTAACTCAACAAAAAAATGTCATGTGAACATTATTTCACTATAAAAATATAACAATGAGAAAATTTATCAAATGAACATGGTCAGCACACTGTTTAAAAATTAAAAAAAATTGATTTAACGAACGTTATTTCACAAAAAATAAATTAGTGACAAAAATCATCGAAAGCGGTGGTTCGATGATTTTTCTTGTACAATTTCAAAAAAAAAATCAAAATCTTATGCTACCACTATATTTTAGCACAAGAGAAGTCATGTGAATACTATTTCATAAAATATATAATAATAAATAGCTCCTACTACTGATTATGTTTTTACTATGAAATGTGATACCTCTGATGTGGGAATAGGATACGTAATTGTTGGATCTATTGTTTTCTAGGTTGAAAGTTAGGTAATTTTGGAAGCATTGTGAGATGTAGAAGATCATTGACACACACATAGTTATTTACTCTTCAAGCTCTCAACAATTAATTGTGTCAATGTTTTGTGGAACCTATGAAGGATTTTTACTATTCCAAATGGATTCCAAAAGTCATTTTCCACATGACTTCAATATATATATATATATATATACATATATATATATATATACATATATATATATATACATATATATATATATACATATATATATATATATACATACATATATATATATACATACATATATATATATACATATATATATATATATATATATAATTACAACTTAAGCAGCTTAATTGTTCTTACTACATTGATGCCTAATCTACATGTATGATAATGTTGATCAATTTAATTCAACTCATGATTATAAATTTCAAGAAAACGCAATTGAAAACTACGTCGGTACTCGGTCATCGAATTCATAAATGAGATAAAAACGTTAATTAATCCAACAAGATTTAATCATAATAAGATGGATTCCGAAAGATAAACAAAAAATAATAAGAATCAAAAGATCGATGCAAGATTATATAGTACGATAACCCTTGAGCTCATGACTATAAGTTTCATCGAAGCAAGATTATATAGAAAATTATAAGTTAACTATATTCCAGCATGAATCACTTGAACATTTTCTCATACAAACCGTAAAAAATATTTCTCTTTCGTATTATAAAGAAACTAAACCTTATTCAAAATTTTTCCTCTATCAAAAATCTATAGATACATATGGTGTTCATAGAATGACTAAATTCTATATTGTAGACTTCCTTCATTCATAGAGAGATCCTTTACCTATTAGGATTTCTTTTGCTTGCAAGAATATTGATTCTGGAAATCCAAAAAGTGTGTGAACCAACCATGATTGATGGCCGGAAACAATCCGTGCAACCCTTCGTGGAAATTCATGAGCTAATGGTCATAGCATCAGTCCAAAATCTAAGAGAGAGAGAGTGTGTGTGTGTGTGTGTGTGTGTGCGAGCGAGTGTGAGAGAGAGAGAGAGAGAGAGGGTGTAAGATTCCCTACTGGCCGGTGGCAAAAAGGATGTCAGCGAGTGTGGAGGAGACTTAGGGTTAGGATACCTAGTAAATCTTAAAGGGGCAGTTTGTGGGTCCTCGAAATCAAATTGTGCCACGTGCTGCACAAAGCCGGGGAATTGGAAGGTCCGCTGAGACGGGCACGTCGTTGAATGGCCGATGCGCGGGCTGCTGCTTCTGCTTCCGCCTCCACATTAGCTGGGCAGACGTAGAGACCTTTTCCTATGACGGGAGGAGACTCCACCCCAAGATTTCTCGCTTTGTCACTATTCCATGGGTAACAATGGTCACAACAACGTTAACGTTCCATCCTCCACGATCACATCTCTTTGCCATTGTGTTTAATGGGACCGATGATTACTTTGATCGGTGCATCCGAGAGCAAACTACCGTAGAATGTCTGCACCAGCATCCAAATGACATACTTTGGCACCTTCTGCCTTTCCATGCATCATCTCACACGTACATCCATATCTTCCCTTCAACCTGTGTTATTTTACCGCGCATTTTTGGCTTCACATATGCATGATACAGTCAGATCTAACAAGCGTCTGTGATGCCCACCATGTAAGATCCAGTAGAGCATGTGCTCCAAGGTGGTCTATAAGTCCTTGTATCGGCGTGAATGTGATCGGAAAGCGAGGAGAGAGATGGGGAGAAGGCCTTGTTGCTCCAAGGAGGGACTCAACAGAGGAGCGTGGTCTGCTCGAGAAGACCAGATCCTTACTGACTACATTACGACACATGGCGAGGGTAAGTGGCGAGACCTCCCCGAGAGTGCAGGTAAGAAGAATAGAATAGTGTAGTGTAGCTTCTCTCAGGAACACTTGTCTCGATTGCGATTGCTCGTGCGCCGATGTCTGATCGAGGATCGTTTGAGTCAGGGTTGAAAAGGTGCGGTAAAAGCTGCAGGCTCCGGTGGCTGAACTACTTGAGGCCGGACATCAAGAGAGGCAACATCACGGAAGATGAAGAGAACCTCATCGTCAGGCTCCATGCACTTCTGGGAAATAGGTAACCCCTCCTTCATCGCTCTCGTGCTGTCGTCGACTTGAACCTGTGAAAGGGGCTGTGTCGCTGTAGATGGTCGCTCATAGCAGGCAGATTACCGGGGAGAACCGACAATGAAATCAAGAACTACTGGAACACGTACCTCGGCAAGAAAGCGTCGCCTCAGCTCTGCATCAGAGGATCATCAAGACGGAAGGAAAACAAGAAAGGAGAGACGTCGGTAGAAGAAGTGAAGGCAAGGGATGGGCAACCGAGTCAGGTGATTCGGACCACGGCTGTGAGGTGCAACAAGGTCTACCTCCCATCGCTACGAGAAGAGGTACTACCGACCGATAATTACCATAGCTATGAGCTTACTCACCACAATGAGAGCCCGTCTTCGTTGGTCCTTCGAGATGCTGGCCCTGTCGATTTTCTTGCGGACTTCGACATGGATGAACTCATTTCGAGCTTCGAGGATGATGGCCTCTTGCAACGATGTATTGACGAAGCCCACGACGACGGCAACTTCAACTCGCTATGGTTCTGCGACGCCATGCAGCAAGATGCGAGAGAAGGTACTGGCTGCCCGGAATCGCATGCAGCCTTTGAGCTTGAAAGCTTGGCTTCTCCGATGGATTCTGCAGAAGGCGAGCAAAAGAATTAATGGAGGTCGAAGCAAAGGTCTCTTGGGAGTCACCCATTTCCACTTTATGTCGGATGCATTCATGTGTTGGACCATAAAAGTAATAATCCCCCTTCTTCGGCTCCTCGGATAAGTTTATGGGTGATTTCTCTGTAAAAATCCTTTATTCAGCTTTTCTCGAAAGGCCTTTTCTTTTTCTTTTTCTTTTTTTCCAAACAGTATCTTTAATTAAAAAATATTCAGCTTTTCCAAACAATACCTTTGATTCAAAAAATATTTAATTTTTTTTCCCATTATAATGTTTTGACCATAATAATAGAGAGAACATCCTCGATGAGTCAACGATTGCATAATTTACGAGATTAAGAAATACCATAGAACATCCTCTTTGAAGAGAACATCCACAAGTGCATCCCATGTGGAGGCTTGTGTATGATATATATATATACACGTATACATATAATTTTTGTGCTTGAAGGATATACTTCCACACCTTGGCATGTCCAGTCCGTTAAATACGCTAACTTGGTCGATAGATCATTGCGTGTCTGCAATAATCTGTAGCGAAATGTTCCGATTCGCCCTTTGGGAGCTATGATTGCTGGCCACAGTCAGGCCGGCAAATGTTGGATGGGAATTGGTTGTGTTTGCTCCAATGCAGCTGCAGCCTAATGAACACATCTGTGGCAACATCATACGTGCATGCACAACCCTTTCGGGAGTGACACAAGGTACCAACAAGGTTCATGGTGGTTTGCTGAGAACTGGGTGGTACGCCATACCTTGTGTCTGCAACTCTCGAGTGTCACTTTACATCGGATGTGATTGCTTCGATGATGCCTTCAGTTCTCCACGACCCTTGATCAGGACAATGCTCATTGGACTCCTGCATCTGCAGAAACACTGATGCTATGGCTCATGATTATGTCCAGGTTGCACATTAGTCATGATCACCTTGGTCCTGACAATAGTATGCCTTGGAGCAGTAGTCAATGGCTTTTAAGTATTAATACTCATTTGGTATGATTTCTAAAAATAATAATAATAATTCATAAGATCAAATGGGGCTTAAATCTGATATCTATCATTTTATACAGAAGAGAGGAAGTGAAGAAGTGTAGTGTTAGAAACATTTGAAGTATTAGTCCAATTGTATAAACATGATGTACAAACGTTCGGTCACCTCAACTGTAGCTTACCGAAGGTGACGGGATCCCAACGGAGCCGGAGCGTCTCCTCTCCTCCTATAAAAGAGGAAGAAACCTGTTTTTTTGTTTCTGTCAACGGAGATCGAATAATGGGGGAGAAGAAAAATTAGTAGAGACAGAAAAGAAAAAGAAATCAAATGGAGCGATGTAGCCGATCGAAGAACCCGTCGTTCTCCTCGTCTCTGCTCGACGCCATCTACCGCTCCATGGACGATGAGCACGGCGATAAGAGCCACCGGAGAGCACCCGGCCGTTCCTCCAACCACAAGAAGCAAGCGGAGCAACCCACGGTGGCACCCTCCACCGATCACTGCCATTACCGACCCAGCGTCACCGAATACCACCGCCGCAGCGTCCCTCCCACTTCCAGCTCCTCCTCCTCCTCCTCCTCCTCCTCCTCAGCTTCCTCCACCACACCCACCGCCGCCACCACAAGCAGCAGCTCCGCCGGCTTCTCCTCGTCGTCCGACGTCGAGTCCATCCGATCGGACCGCATCCCTCGGCCCGATCTCCTGGACCCGGGGAAAAAGAAGAAGAAATCCAAGTGCGGATCGATCCGTACCGGGCTCCGGAGTCTGAGGAAGAGCAGGGAGCCCGCCTCGGCTACGGTGGCAGGATCGTCGCCGGCGTCTCCAGGAGCGCGGCTTGCGAGCTTCCTCAACGCGCTGTTCGCCTCCGCGGGGAGCCCCAAGAAACCCAAGATACCTATTCCCGCCGCTGCGTCGGTGGCGGCCGCGGCAGGTGGAGGTGGGGAGGACTCGGCGCGCTCGTCTTCCACGTCCAGTTGCAGGCGCTCGTGTCTGAGCAAAACGCCAACGGCGGCGGACCGGCGGCGGGCGTCGGGGGCCGATGCGGGGAAGCGGTCGGTGCGGTTCTACCCGGTAAGCGTGATCGTCGACGAGGACTCCCAGCCCTGCGGCCACAAGCGCCTCCAGGACGACGCGGGCAATACGGCGGCGCCGGTGTCGGCGAGGGTGGAGGAGCTGCTGAGGGCGGCGGGGGCGGGGGCGGAGGTGGAGGCAGAGGAGGAGGGCGACGGCGACGGAAGCGAGTCGAGCTCGGATCTGTTTGAGTTGGAGAATCTGACGGTTATGATGCGCGGTGGACGGTTCCGCAATGAGCTACCCGTGTATGAGACCACCGACCCTCACACTAATCGCGCCATCGCTCACGGTTTGATCCATTAGGGTTAAATATAATACATTAGTAAAAAATAAAGACAAAAAAATCTACAAAGAGGTAAGAAAAAACAAAAAAATATGTGTCTGTAATATTATTTATATCTCTTCTCTAGAAATCGTGTTCTATGGGATAGTCATAGAAAACGTAAATCAAATAAAAATAGTGAGTGTGTTTCTTTTTATTTTTATTTTTATTTTTTGTTTTTGTTATGTGACAAACTGTAAATAGAGAGTCGTCGGAGTAAGCGTATGGTGTAGTATAAGTGTGCAGAGCAGCAGGTAAAAGAGTAATGGAGGTAGTGCACTTAATTAGGTAAGGAGGAACTTGAACACCAATTGTTAGAAAAATATTAACTGTTATTAAAATATTAAATAGTAATGAAATATAAAAAATGAGGGTATTATGATAAAACATAAGGGAAAGTTTAGTATTTTTTCTTTAAAATTATTATTATCATCATCATTCTTGGCAAACTAGTTAAATCCATCACGAGCTTGATCATGATCATGATCATGATCATGTGGTGTAGACAATCACTTCCTCATAAAATCATTCACGCTAATAATTATACTGATTGAGAATTAATTGTACGCTAATAATTCAGGAGCCTTTAATTTTTATTGAAATAGAATTAATTGTGAAATTAATTAAAAATATATAATATATATATTTTTTTGTTCACAATTATGATGGCTTTCTCCTCTCCAACGCTAATCTGGAAGATGTCACACGCTAAAAGAGATGGAAGACAAACGTTGCCTGATTGAGTTGGCACATAGATAGCAATAGACAAGAATTAATTAGTATGACCAATCAGGAAGATAGGAGGGTCGGGATGGACCACTAATCCACCACTAGTATAATTGGCATCGTCACGTCTTAATCTCTTGCCCAGATGTTAGTTAGTGGAAAGGGAGATGGCTGCTGCCCACATGGAGATGTTCTTCCTTTGTATCATTAACCGGTGCATTCTATGAGAGAGAATGGTTGAGGTTGTGTTGGTAGGCAAAACAACAATGTGTTCTGCATGTAGTAGTGCGTGGCCAAAGACAACCTACCCATCCAGGAATTGACTCTCACTTTCTACGCCCTCCTCATCTCTAGTTTCATTACTTCTATCTCATAAATCTATCAGGTCTCTTTTACCCTCAGAGACATCTTTTGAAGTTCACATGCTAGAGGGCCCGATACTTATATCTCGATCGAACAAATTTGCTCCCGAACCATGCACCTTGATTACGAGCCCTTGGCTCTCCTACGAGAGGGAGCAATGATAAAGCTATTTAGTCCCACATTGGTTAAGGAGCATGAGAACTAAAGGTTCATCAGTCCGTCAGATCTCTCTTATTATCAAAAGTAATTTTTGAAATTCATATGTTCTGAAAGGATACATCGACTTTTAAAATTATATTATAATCAAAACTTACAAATAAAATCATGATTTTTAAATTAAAAATTAAAAGAAAAATCGTGATTAGAATCAGATATAATGAAAATAATTCACCACAAACAAAAAAAAAATTTTAAGACAATAACGGGATGAGCCAACACAACATCAATCTATTTCTCGAGTTGTCCTGGATGTGGATATTAGATTCCCTGCCGTGCTGGTGCCACTACGGCACATCACCACCTCCCAATCAAATTGGTCCGACCCCGAACCGATGCCCGCACCGAAAGTTCCGCGTCTGTGCATGCACGTGTACCGTTTGGTTTAATGCTCCAAAGACGCCCGAGCGCGCGGCACGCACCCGCTAGCGATATGGGGATGTGACTACATCGCCCGCTGTTGGCCACTGACAGCGAGACGTTGAAGGTTGATCGACCCTTCCCTACATCCTTTGTAGATTATTCGAAGGTTTAATCCAGTATATGAAATATGATTTGAATTCCTATGCTACCTGTTAAAGATCGATAGATGGACAGAACGTACTGCAGCAGCAAGACGAGCAACGACGATCCTTCCAACAACGTATCAACGCGATGATTCGTACCCCGCAGGACGAACGTCTCTTCTCCTAACCATTTACCCTTTTGCGTGAAAGTACCCTCGTACCAACATGTCATGGAGCAAATGGACAAGCGGCTATTTGGCTTTGCGACATCGACGACAGGACACCAGCATTTTTGTCAGCGTTATCTATCTAATGCGGTTGTTCGTGGCAGGGATCCATGGGTGGAACACATGCATGCAGTCACACAACGTCAATCAGCATGTACGACCCTCTCCCTCTCTCTCTCTCTCTCTCTCTCTCCCCTCCAATGGCAGAGTGGAGGCACCTCATGAGAGGATGGCGTCGGTTGGTACAGAAAACCCCATCGGCGTCGTAGTGTGGCTTGGGACGAAGCCGCTGTTTCCGGCATATCCTTCTTGACATAACGGAAAGTCGCCTATATGTATCTTTTCAAAATGATTGACTATCATTACACTGATATTTTTATATTATTATTATAAAAATCAAAATATATTATTATTATAAAAGAATAATATCAGAAATATGATATGTATCTTTTTCATGTTATTAAAAAAAATCTTTATTTGATATCTTAATAATTGATACACATGATCAAAGAATATTTGTAATATCTTAATAAAATTATGTATCGATGTATTCTCATTTAATTTCTTTGATGGAGAATATCTTTCATTATCTCCTAAAATTTTTTTATAATAATTAAATTTTTTTTATTGACCGATAATTATAATCAGAATTCAATCATATTTATAATATATTTTATCTAAATAGACTGGATCACATATTATAATATAGAAAACTTCATTCATATCATAATTTGAATTGGGACAATGCTATTCAACCTATATACATATCTTTCCAAAATGATTCAAACAACCATCATTGCACCAACATTTTTTTGGTATGGCAAGCATCAATTTTTTATATTTATTTATAAAGAGATAGATGTCTCTATTTTAGTTTACTCGAGCAGGACGATCTGTTTCTTATGTTTTGGCTGCTGATCCGTTGCATGGAGGATTTCAAAACCTTATCGATCGGTTGGCTAAGTTTGCAGGCGTTTGGATTGGGTTTCAATTCAATTCTTCGTTCAGTGTTATTGCAATGGTTACATCGTATATATCGACCGATACAACATTAGCAGCAGGTGTTTATGCGTAAAGTAAAGTGAGAGACATATGATGTGAGGATAAAAGTAATAATATAGGACACATGATGACAAGTAGGAACTTCAACTGGAAATGATGCAAATCATCATGTCATCCAAAAGTATTCTTCAGATGTCCACATTTGCTATGGCTTCATCCCACTCCAACAGTAGTGAGGTCTACATTGCAATATATATATATATATATATATATATATGGGGTGATGTATCCGAATGGGAAAACTATGTTGAGGCCATTCAAAACAAATAATTGTTTGTGAATTTACTCACAAAGATAAATAATAACTTATTGGATGAGTTGAAGTATAAAAGAATTAAAATATAATTACCAAAGTAAGCTTTGTCGTTAGAAACACATCCAATAAGGGTAATAATGACGACATGACGCGCCATGACGTCAGCTACGTTGGGACGATACTATACCCTAAAAAGGATAATAATGTTGACGCGATGTGCGCTGACGTCATCCGCTCCCAGAGAACGACTTCATCGTTGTCTGACTCAACATGCTTGGCCAAGGTAGAAGAGAACCGAGGCTCACCCATGCCCTGCGGCAGTTCAGTCCTCCACGCAACGCCAACGGCAATGTCAGACGCCATCAGAGGTACGATCCTGCTCCTGCGGGCAGGCACATCAGGTAACACTAAACTCACCTATAAATACCCCCCGAGTTCTAAACGAAAATGGGAGGAGAAAAAAGAGCACTTCTTCATACAAAATCCCCTCCGCATCCACTGACTTGATTGTCGGAGGGTTTAGACCGAGCTTCCGGCCCGACCTGTATGCAGGTGCAAGAACGAGGTCACCTCTTCCCGGCGCTGCGGCAAAGCTTTCCTCCCGATGCGACGTCCCGACCGGACACCGCAATCTGCCACCGGGAGATCTCGAGGGACGCCGCGCTAGATCCCCATCGTTCGGACCCCCAACCAAGCCGCGTCGATCCCGAGGCTACGGCATAAAGTTGTTTGCACTAACAACATCCATCCCAAATGGATAAAATTACATGGAATCCAACTATTCTATAGGGGTAAAATTGTGTGGAGTCCGCACACAGCCCACAATTTCAAGTCAATTAATTTGGTTTGCTCTGATGTGAATGGTTAGTAAACATTGATTTTATCTTAGAAAAATGCTACATTAAATTGAAATCATCCATACGAATAATCAGAAATAATAAACTAAACATCTAAATGAATGCGTGATTTATCTGTCGGCGTGTCAGCCTCCCCACCCACAGCTTGCTCGGATCACGACCGCGTCCACGCACCGACGATGTGATCACGGAGGACGTCCGCCATGCGCGTGTAAACTGCTCGACTGTTGGTCGCTTTGACTTGGGGCCAATCCCCTCGCGACACCCGTAGATGCTGCAGCTACTCGTCAAACCTACAACATCACCCCTACATATCAATTAATAGATTTCAACGACGGAGAATGGCCGGTGCATTGACGCATTCCAAAGCTTAAAGATGGAGAAGAACCGTCCAGCCACCGCCTTGACTTCCCGTAAATTGCTAAAGGTCAAACAAAATGATCCCCGAAACATTTCCAAGTCAAACCATGCGTGGTTTCTTCTATTTGCTATTCTCGAGTCAAATCCTGGGAAGCAAAAGCAAGCTCGTTTGCTTTGGTCATTAACCTCATGTCGACGTTCGAGTACCAGTCATCTTCCACGGATTCATACAGCTCCCTTCTCATGTTTCCTTGCGGAACACTTTGTTGCCTAACTCGAAACACACAGCTAGCTGTGCGATCGACACGTCCAACTTTGTCTTCTCCTACTTTACTCCATCTAAAGGCCGAACGACTAATGGAAGGAAGGTTGGTATGAATCAGTTGTATCTCCAGCCCTCGTCAACATCCAAGTGAGAACAACATGTAATCTGACCTCCTAAAAGTCCTTTGCTCGGCCGACTTTACCATCGAGTTCGTCGTCCGTCAGACTCTTCTTCACGTCATGCGTCATCCCCATCGAAGTTAGGTTCTCATTACAGTTCCATGATGGAACAAACTGGTGAGGCGGCAGGCCGTGGAACAAAGCTTAGGCTGACCATTTCCTGTCACGGATCAAGCAACATCGAGAACTCAACTACCGCTCATCTAATTAGTACAAGTGCGAGCATTACGGCTTTGCATGTCGCCTTCATCGACTCGTCGATCCTGCTGCATTGATATGAACAACCTGAAAATGAACTCTCTGCCTTGCAAATGAAGCGGCTCCGATGACCGCGTCATGCAAACTTGATTAGCACGCCGAATACCTACGAACAGCAGAATAATTAGTATGGTCTCATCATCATCATCATCCTATGCTGTCGAAGCCCGCAGAAGATGATCTCGATGCTTATTAATTATTATTATGCTTTGTGGTTCTCTCAGCTGAGACGTGGTTCGTTTCGGTCACCACATACATTACCAATTAATGTGGATCCTATCGATCTACAGATCAGTCTTAGGGTGTTTAAGCGATTACGGATGGGATGTAACTCGTGCGTACTTCAGTCCTATAAATCGTGATCATCAAGTACGTAAATGATTCCATCTGCTTCGTATTTACATTTTTTTATAGGAGAAAGCTAATCTCCAACTTTGTCGTGGAGCATCATGACCTTCTCTTGTCAGCATCACCATCTCCTTCTGACGACCGGACTTTATATCATATATCTTTTGCCGACTGCTTTATCGAACAGTTGCGTTGACCAATTCTACGCTACCATAGAATAAGGGGTTTATTTAGGGTAGTAATTTACAAGGCATTAAAGAAGACATATATGCAACCCATAAACCATACTAATACATAAAACGAAGTGCAACATCAATTATGTTTGATATTAGTCTTGGCGAAGTATGCATCCCCACACTCGTACACAGCTGCCGGTCGTCCATGGCGGATGAAAGCAACACGACTAACCAGTCAATTCGTTAGGCAGGTTTTTATGTGAACACATGACTTTCTAGAGCTCCATAATTCAAACTCGAGTTTCATGGTTGATTCATTCGAGCGAGAACCGAATCAAAATCGAATCCAGTTTAAATTTCTTAAAATTGAAATCGAACCTTTTATTCTGGTTTTTAGCTTCTTTTTTGCCCTTGAAAAGGGAGGGCGGTGCTGCTGCACTGGTCTCCAAATTAGTAGCTGCTTTCCTTCCTCCTCCTCCTCCTCCTCTCTTCTTTGTAATATACACATAGATACATAGAAGACAGGTAGAACACGCGATCTCCCTTCTTTTCTTACTTTGTTTCTTCTTCTGTACTGCTCAGATTAATAATGTAAGAACGTAGAGAAAAAGTAGTGTGGCGATTTAGACAGTCCCTTTCATTTTTGTGAGAATAGCACAGAACTTCCATCCCTTTCCTTCCAGTAAGGGACGAAAGGATCCCAATAAATCTCAAGTTCTAAAGTCAACGTTAGCGATGAACTATTCCTCCAACGAAGAGCTCGTTGTCTTATTTTGTTTGATCCACTGTTGCTGCTTTCACAAACCTACGCAACAGCTAATAAGTTCGATACACGTGGCTTCCTATTCCCTTAGCTTTGGAATCATGTGGGTTATTATGCCCTTTATAAACCCACCCAAATTGTTGTCCTCCCATCGGTTATTTGATATCCATCAATTAATAATAATAATAATTATTATTATTATTGTTATGACGTCGGAATCCCATCCGAGCGTCGGAGGACGGTGTGGGTAATTGGGCTGCGTTACATACGTTTAGGTGTTTGACCACACGTGTGGCGGATGTGGGTCAACACGGATCTCCGTTCAAAGTGAAGGAATCACACGAAGGCAAAAACCATTCGCACGTGGAGCAGGGGGGGCGCCCTGCCCTATTCATTCGGGACCCCACCAAGTTCGCATGCCCTCATTCTTTCACCATATGACAGTGGTCTCCCCCATTAACTCAGTGGGTGAGAGGCGACGTGGCCACCATCACACGCTCCCAAAGCTACTTTGTTATGTATACTTTTTCCTCTTTTTCTTGGCCACGTTAGCACGGTGTGAATAACGAGTTACTTGTGCGGAACACCAGCAATGATTGATTACTGCTTACGTGGAATATTCAGGAATATCTGGCAATTTCACCTACTTGGCATCAGATTGAATCCGTTTGGGTTCGGTTCGAAATCATTCTACTCGATTCAATTTCGATTTTGGACCGGTTCAATTTCGGTTCAAGCCGTGGGGGTCACTGGGATTCCTCCGCGAAGAGCACACATGTTTTTTGCTAGCACGCGTGTTGCGAAGAACACGACCGCATCACATACACTGTAATCGTTTCCAGCACCTGATCGCACTCGCCTTCCCCCTTCCTTTGCTTCACCATTTATGGATGTTGCAGGTCAAATACGAGGATAAATAAGCTAAGATTTTTCCGAGCTAAATAAATCATATTATCCTTTTACACTTGGGATAATGGAAGCCCATACGATTTCTACATGTTCTGTTTTGTGTTCCGTCATGCTTACGGGACTGGATTGGTATTTTAGGATTTGTGGTGGGCATCGGCGGTCCTTTGAAACGGACGTCGTTGCCGCGAAGCTGCCATTTGGCCCTTATTTATCGCGAGGGAGAAAGCGTGTCCGTGTGCAATGCCCATTTTACCCACTCGCCAGCCCCTATATAGGACTTGCCCACCTTCCCCTGTTCGACCAAGAAGAGTCACCAAAGAGGGGGAGGAATTCAAGCGGACAGGAAACAAGTCTTGCGCTTCTGCCCAAAAATCTACTGTTTCCATCGGGAAGTTGAGATTTTGGGAAGGGGAGGATATTGGATGGCTGCCTCTCTGGAGATCTTTGGCTCTTCATTGCTCCCAAGGACCTGTCTCCTTTCTTCTTCCAGCTCGCCGCTGTTTGGAGGAGGCGAGCAGAGGAATCTGTTCTTCCCTTGCAAGCAGAGGAGGAGCTGCACGGCAGGGCGAGCGGTGCGGACTCCGGTGGCCGCCGTGGTGCTGACCGAGAGGTTCGCGAGGGTTGAGGCGGAAGAGAAGCCCGTGAGGTTTAAGGTCAGGGCGGCGGTGACGGTGAGGAGAAAGAAGAAGGAGGATCTAAAGGAGACGATCGCGAACCAGCTCGATGCTTTCTCCGACAAGATTGGGAGGAACGTGGTGTTGGAGCTCGTCAGCACCGAGTTCGATCCAAGTAGGCTGACTCCCTCTTCCTCCCGTTTCTGCCGGTTTGGATGAATTGTTTCTCTTCATCTTAGAGCTAATCTTTGGTGCTAAAGGAACGAGGAAGGCGAAGACCAGTAACATGGCGGAGCTGAAGGGCTGGTTCGAGAAGAAGAACGCCAAGGCCGAGCGGGTGGTCTACACGGCGGAGTTCACGGTGGACTCCAGCTTCGGCGAGCCCGGAGCGATCAAGGTGCTCAACCGGCACCAGAGGGAGTTCTTCCTGGAGAGCATCGTGGTCGAAGGCTTCGCCTGCGGCCCCGTCCACTTCCCTTGCAATTCTTGGGTGCAGCCTACCAGAATCCACGCCAGCAAGCGGGTCTTCTTCAGCAACAAGGTCCTCTATCCATCCTCCAACGCAGAACTTGGACGCACAAAATTCGGATCACTAACAATCATCATCTTTTGCTGTCGGTGCAGCCTTATCTGCCATCTCAGACGCCCTCAGGACTGAGGAACCTGAGGCAGCAGGAGCTGAAGGAGTTGAGGGGCGACGGCAAGGGCCAGAGGAAGCTGACCGATAGAATCTACGATTACGACGTTTACAATGACTTGGGCAACCCCGACAAGGGGATCGAATTCGCCAGGCCAACCCTGGGAGGGGAGAAGCTGCCTTACCCAAGGAGAACGAGGACAGGGAGAGCCCCCACGAGCACAGGTATGAGACGCAGTCAGTCTGCAACCTCTCGGTCGTAACTCGCTGTCCAAAGTTGAATCATTCATAGTCTTACGATTAGGAATTCAGCACTGCATTCATTAAGAAAAAGCTCAGAGTTTGATTTAGTCAACAACAAGAAATGCAATCGCAGACATGGTTGAGTTAGTCAAAGGCAAAGCTTGGCCATCACCTCTCCTTTCTCTGTGTCGGTGAAAAGGGTGGCCTCGAGAGGCTAATCTTGGTTGGCGCTTCTGACTCCGTGACGTGCTTTGCAGACAAGGATGCTGAGACGCGGGTGGAAGATCCACTGCCCGTGTACGTGCCGCGGGACGACCAATTCGAGGAGGGCAAACAGGAGATGCTGACGGCAGGGGCTCAAAAGGCCGTGCTCCACAACCTGGTGCCCATGCTTGTCGCCGCCTTCTCCCCGGAGAGCCACGACTTCAAGGCCTTCCACGAGGTGGACAACCTCTTCAAGGAAGGCCTGCGCTTGAAGCAGAGCTTGCAAGATCAGCTCTTCCACAAGATCCCCCTCGTCAGCAAGATTGAAGAGTCGAGCGAAGCCCTCCTCCGTTACGACACCCCCGACATCATCACAAGTGAGCACTAGTCCTTTTGTATCCTCGTCGTTCTACTTGTAGCATCAATGCCTTTTGACCCTCGCCTCTCTCATTGGCACGCATCCGGCAGAGGACAAGTTCGCATGGCTGCGCGACGACGAGTTCGCCCGTCAAACTCTGGCAGGCATCAATCCCGTTAACATAGAAAGGCTTCAGGTACTCGAATCCTCCCTCGAAGAAATCCTACCCGAATCACCTCTGCTTTTTTCTAATGGTGCTTCAACCGCTGTAGGTGTTCCCTCCCGTGAGTAAGTTAGACCCCGCCATCTATGGTCCGCCTGAATCCTCCATCAAAGAAGAACACATCGTCAGCCATCTCAATGGCATGTCTGTTCAACAGGTAACTCACAAAGATTTCACCTTTCTTGACTTTGGGTACCGAAATTGACATGCGACTTGCTATGTAACATCTGCAAACAGGCCTTGGACGAGAAGAAGCTGTTCGTATTGGACTACCATGATGTGTACCTCCCCTTCCTCGATCGGATCAATGCGCACGACGGGCGAAAAGCCTACGGCACTCGCACCATCTTTTTCCTCACCGAGCTGGGAACTCTTAAGCCGATTGCCATCGAGCTGAGTCTGCCGCCCGTGAGACCCGGCGACACTCGGGCAAAGCGCGTCTTCACGCCGCCCACCGATGCCACCAGCAATTGGCTTTGGCAGCTCGCCAAGGCGCACGTCTGCTCCAACGACGCCGGCGTCCACCAACTCGTAAACCATTGGTATGTGCGCTTGCGGTTGATCCGATTGATGTATGGATACCCCGAGGACAGGGAGTAACATATGATCATGGCGGCGTTGCTTGTAGGTTGAAGACTCACGCGTGCATCGAGCCGTTTATACTGGCAGCTCATCGGCAACTAAGTGCGATGCACCCCATCTTCAAGCTGCTGAAGCCCCACATGAGATACACGCTAGAGGTGAATGCTATGGCTCGCCAAATCCTCATCAACGGCGGCGGAGTGATCGAGTCCGGCTTCACTCCTGGACCTGTTTGCATGGAGATCAGCGCGGCCGCGTACCGCGATCACTGGCGCATCGATCAGGAAGGACTCCCTGCCGATCTCATCAGAAGGCAAGTATGACGTCGAAGGTGATGCATGACTTTGAGATGTGATGAAACATCGAGCTAACGAGTGTTGGTCTTCCGGTGTCTTCTGATCCTGAACAGAGGCATGGCGGTGGAGGACCCGACGCAGCCGCATGGCCTGAGGCTCGTCATAGAAGACTACCCGTACGCCACCGATGGCCTCCTCCTGTGGTCGGCGATCCAGTCGTGGGTCGAGACCTACGTCGCCACCTACTACGCCGACGCCGAGTCCGTCCAGTCCGACTACGAGCTCCAGAGCTGGTACGCCGAGGCCGTCAACGTCGGCCACGCCGACAAGCGGTGTGCGCCGTGGTGGCCGCGCCTGTCGAGCCCTGCCGAGTTGAGCTCCTTCCTCACCACCCTCATCTGGCTCAGCTCGGCCCAGCACGCGGCCCTCAACTTCGGCCAGTACCCCCTCGGCGGTTACATACCGAACCGGCCGCCGCTGATGCGCCGGCTCGTCCCGGTGGAAGGCGACCCGGAGTACGAGCACTTCCGGGCTGACCCGGCCAAGTACTTCTTGTCCGCGCTGCCGAGCCTGACTCAGGCGACCAC
Source organism: Musa acuminata AAA Group (assembly GCF_036884655.1). Taxonomy (NCBI): domain Eukaryota; kingdom Viridiplantae; phylum Streptophyta; class Magnoliopsida; order Zingiberales; family Musaceae; genus Musa; species Musa acuminata. Next base: position 10,988,567 of record NC_088335.1, on the reverse strand, counting down.
GTTCCTGACGGTGATCGACACCCTGTCGACGCACTCGGTGGACGAGGAGTACCTGGGGGAGAGACCGGACCCATACACGTGGACGGGGGACGGCGAGATGGTAGAGGCGTTCCACGAGTTCGCGGCGGAGGTGAGGCGGGCCGAGTCGGAGATCGCGAGTCGGAACGCGGACCCGGCGAGGCGGAACCGGTGCGGCGCCGGGGTGTTGCCGTACGAGTTGATGGCTCCGAGTTCGGGACCGGGAATCACGTGCCGAGGGGTGCCGAACAGCGTGACCATCTGATCCACTCACGTGGTGGTGCATTTTTTATTGGACATCAATACATACATACATGTACATAAGAGAGGTATTCTTTTATCAATGGCTGTGGGCGCATCACAAGACGAGTAATGTGTGTAAATAAATAGATGATATACATAATAATTGTTGGATGGAACTCTTTTGAAGGAGAATAAATAAATTAAGCGATACATTTTTATTCAGTGCTACTCTTGAAATTGTTTTTTTTTTGTGGAACCTATAAATAATATATATATATATATATATATATATATATATATATATATATAATATTCATACTTATAGTATACTCTGATATCATATATCATAAGGATTTCATTAAAAATATTTATTATCGGTATAGATGTATATATATATTTTTTGACGTGGGGATCGATACCTTGCAAAACTATATCGATGGCATGTCTAATAAGATCACTTTAATGTTTAAGTTAGTAAGGATTTAGAGAGTTCGACCAAATGTCGAGTGAGAGAGAGAGAGAGATAGACACTTGAAAACATATATGAAAATATATACGAAGGTCTTTTATAGTACAGTTACGACTGTTACGGTCAGTAACTGTTCAGCCGTGACCCTAGGGTCGTCGCGGCTTGGTTCGGGTCCGGAAGGTGGTGGTCAAAGGATGGGGAGTCTCCTCGAGCCCGCTGAGTCTCCGAAAGCTTCGTACCTGCACCAAGGTCGGGTCGGGGTGCTCGACCCAACCCATCCGACGATCAAGTTAGCGAAAGATGTGGAGGGGGTTTTTGGGAGGAGGAGAAACCTCCAAGTATTGAGTATGTTGAGAGCCTCTCCTTTTGCTTAGGACTTAGGGGTATTTGTAGAGGAGGTTAGTATTACCTGACTTGACCGCCTGCTGGAGTGAGGGGGTACCTCTGATGGCGTCTGACGCGGCTACTGGGGTCGCGTGGTGAAGCGGTTCGTAGCAGGGTATGGGTGGGGGGTAGGCCATTGTCCTGCCTTGTCGTGGTCAACCATGCGGGGTCGGAGGTCGCCGTTCAACAACGGGAGTTGTCAGGGCGGGTCTAGTCAGCGTTATTGCTTTTCCGGGGGCTGTCGTCACGGCGCGTCATCCGACCAGTATTTTCCCTATCATATTCCCCCCCCGAAAAGGAGCCATGCGTCGATTGGGACGGGGGAAGGGAGCTTGAGGCATGGCTGCGTCTCTTGGTGTCGAGGCGGTCTCAGGCGGTAGGCGGTCCAGCTCGTTTTACCTTGATGGGGTTTTTGGGTGTGCCGACTGTACTGGTGTGTCTTGGGAAGGCCCAGGCGGGATGGCCGCGCTGGGGCGCCTCGGGCATTACGCGACCGAGGAGGTGAAGGCCCAGGCGGGATGGCCGCGCTGGGGCGCCTCGGGCATTACGCGACCGAGGGGGAAGGCCCAGGCGGGCTGGCCGCGCTGGGGCGCCTCGGGCATTACGCGACCGAGGGGGAAGGCCCAGCCGGGCTGGCCGCGTTGGGGTGCCTCGGGCATTACGCGACCGAGGAGGTGAAGGCCCAGGCGGGATGGCCGCGCTGGGGCGCCTCGGGCATTACGCGACCGAGGAGGAAGGCTCAGGCGGGCTGGCCGCGCTGGGGCGCCTCGGGCATTACGCGACCGAGGGGGAAGGCCCAGGCGGGCTGGCTGCACAGGAGCGCCTCGGGCATTACGCGACCGAGGAGGAAGGCCCGGGCGGGCTGGCCGCGCTGGGGCGCCTCGGGCATTACGCGACCGAGGAGGAAGGCTCAGGCGGGCTGGCCGCGCTGGGGCGCCTCGGGCATTACGCGACCGAGGGGGAAGGCCCGAGCGGGCTGGCCGCGCTGGGGCGCCTCGGGTATTACGCGACCGAGGGGGAAGGCTCAGGCGGGCTGGCAATGCCCGACCGAGGGGGAAGGCCCAGGCGGGCTGGCCGCGCTGGGGCGCCTCGGGCATTACGCGACCGAGGGGGAAGGCCCAGGCGGGCTGGCTGCGCAGGAGCGCCTCGGGCATTACGCGACCGAGGAGGAAGGCCCGGGCGGGCTGGCCGCGCTGGGGCGCCTCTGGCATTACGCGACCGAGGAGGTGAAGGCCCAGGCGGGATGGCCGCGCTGGGGCGCCTCGGGCATTACGCGACCGAGGGGGAAGGCCCAGGCGGGCTGGCTGCGCAGGAGCGCCTCGGGCATTACGCGACCGAGGAGGAAGGCCCGGGCGGGCTGGCCGCGCTGGGGCGCCTCGGGCATTACGCGACCGAGGAGGTGAAGGCCCAGGCGGGATGGCCGCGCTGGGGCGCCTCGGGCATTACGCGACCGAGGAGGAAGGCCCGGGCGGGCTGCGCCGGCTTTTCTCTGGGGAAGGTCAAGGGGCCCTCCCCTTTCGGCGCCCGCCGGGTTTCGAGCTTGACATGATTATGGTTAAGCGTGATTAATGCATTTAAGCCTGTCTCGATTACCGTCCCCGAGGCATGATGATTTCCTTGGTGCCCGTGCCGCGCCGCAGCCCTCCGCCGTGTCAGGCTGCATTTATGGCGAGGTGATGCCTTCCTCCTCTGCAACGGGCTTCGGGAGAGGTAGGGTCACTGCCTTCTGGCGGGATGCGGTCTCCTTATAAGTGACGTGAGGCTGGCTGCTGAAGGAAGATCTTTTTCTCCGAGTGTGCCGTGTTGCCTCGCATTTGATCGCCTTGTCCGGGCCCACCGTTCCTCCTTCCTTTTTCGAAGGTCGGTAAGAATGGCGTCCTCCTCTTCCTGTTCCTCTTCTTCTTCGTCGAAGGCTGGGGGGACGGCGGCTCCGTCGAGCCCAACGTCGTCGTCGGACAAGAAGGCGGCTAGGGCCCTTGAGGCTTTGATGTGGCCCCACGACCACGACTCCATCGTGGGCGAGTCAGCGCTGCTTCTCCTCCGGGATCGCTATGGTATCCCGGAGGAGTTTGTCCTTCAAGCTCCCGAGCCGGGCCAGCGTGCGTATGACCCAATTCCTAGGGGCTTTGCCCTCACCCTTGACGCTTTTGAGGCCGGGCTCCGCCTCCCTCTGCACCCTGTCATAGCCTCCTGCCTCTCCTGGTGGCGTATCTTCCCGTCTCAAGTGGCGCCGAACTCGTGGCGCTATTTGGTGGTGTTTCTGGGCGAGTGTCATTACGCCAACATACCCCCGACCCGTTCCCTCTTCCTCTCCTGCTTTCGTCTTTCCAAGGGGTCGGGGGGTTATTACCTGTTTGCTCGAGCGGGTTTCAGAGTAAGCGGGGCCCCTTCCAGTAACAAGGGGTGGAAAGAGCGCTTCTTTTTTGTCAGTCGCTCGGGAGACTGGGGGTTCGGCGTCCACTGGGGGGCGCGCGTGATAGACAACACCACCCCGGTTTTGGATGACGACGAGCGCCTGGGGCTTCGGCGGCTCAGAGAAATCCTCCCGTCCTCCCAAGCTATCCGGAGCATGTCTGAGCGGTGGTTAGTGGAGGCGGGTCTTAGCCCGGCGCCTCTAGGTACGCTCCGAGGAGCGGTTCCATTGGGGGTTTCCTTTCCTTTTCTTTGCGTGTTGTCGTTTGACTGACAGTTGTTCCGATCCTTCTCGGCAGATATGGTGCGTCTCGAGGCCTTTCGTGGGGGGAAGGCTTCTGCCGTGCCGGGCCGTCCGCCTTCCGTCGCCAAGGCGGGCACGAGGGAAGCTCCTGTGGACGTCGAGGCGGGCAAGTCTCGGAAGAGGGCGCGGGCATCCTCAGGCGAGGGTCTTGAGTTAGTCGCAGCTCCGGCAGCGGGGGTCGTGGTGGCGCCGACGGTAGAGGGTACCACAGGAAGCTTCGGAGAGGGCGGGGCCGAACCGAGCGGGAGTGTGGCGACAGAGGCGCCTCACCAACCTTCCGTCCGCGAGCTTCTCTGCCTTCCGCTAAGGGAGGATGAGCCGTACTTGGTGCGGGAGGTGGGTGCTCTCCCCCGTGGCGCGGCCACCGACCCTCTAGTAGCTCGGTGGGATGGTCTTACCCGGGGCACCCGGGTGTGGGCCGACGGGGATATCGCGGGCCGGTTCATCCGAGGTGGGCTTCATCCTGATATGGCCCGGGACTTGTACTCCCTGTCTTCCGACGCCCTGCTTAGCAAGGCAGCCAAGTCCCTGTTATGGGTAAGCGTCATTTTGCCCCTGGGTTTACCTGTCTGGGGACGGGCTTGGCTCTAACTCTGACCACGCCCTTTTTCTCAGGGCAACCACTATGCCGCCGCCTTGATGGATCGCGTTCGAGACGCGGGGCAAGTTATCGCCGTCCTGAGCAGCCGCAACGTCGAGCTCCGGCGGCAGGTGGATACGGCCCGGGCCGTGGCCGGCCCTGAGGCGGTGGCTGCGGCCGAGCAGCGTGCCTTGAATTCGGAGGCGGAGGTGGCGCGGCTTAGCTCTGAGCTTCAGGTGTCTACCGAGCGGCTCGCGGAGTTGCAGACGCTGCTGGAGGCGTCTGAGGAGCGCAACACGGAGTCGCAGGCTCACTTGAAGGCGGCGATGGCGGAGTCTCGCTCGGCGAGGTCCGACTCTGTCGAGCTGGTTCGGCGTCTCGAGGAGGCACGGGTCGAGGCGTCGAGGGCCTCCGAGGCTCTGGAGGCCGAGATCCGCCAAAGGCCGGAAAAGGACAAGAAGCTGATCGAGGACTACAAAGCTTCCTCGGGTTTTTAGCTAGGCCTTGTTCGGACCGGGCGGGTCTCGTACGAGTACGGGTACCGAGTTGCCCTTGCCCGCTTCAAGGCACGCTATCCCGACTCGGAGGTGGTGGAGGATCCCTTCTGTTCCCTCCCCGAAGATCTGGGCGTCGACATGCCAGCCGATGTTCCTTTTGACGACAGCCCGGACGTCGCTGAGGATTGACGTCCCTTGTATTATATCTTTTTTGCTTTTGTTCTTTGTAACACCCCCTTTGTTTTTGAATGAATATGATCTCTTTTCAATGATCTGTGCTTCGTGACTGGCCGAGTCTTATGGAAAGAACTTTCTGAGATTTTGTGCATTCCAGGTCCTCGGCAGGGACTGACCTTCCATTGTGGTGAGCCGGAATGCTCCGGTTCTGATGACTTCGATCACCCGATAGGGGCCTTCCCAACTGGGGGCTAACTTGCCTCTTTTTCGGGTCGGGTCACTGACCTCGGTCCGTCGCAGGACCAGATCGCCCAATCTGATGGGTCGAGGTCGTACCTTTCGGTTGTAAACCCTCGCGATCGCCCTCTTGTAGGAGAGGGCTCTTACATGTGCGTCGGCACGTCGCTCTTCCAGCAAGTCGAGGGCGGCTCGGAGTCCTTCCTCCGAGGCTCCCTCGTCGTAGCCCTTCGTCCGGAAGGTGGCAATGGCTACTTCGGGGGGAAGTACAGCTTCGGTTCCAAATGCGAGGCTGTACGGAGATTCTCCTGTTGCTGTTTTTGGAGTGGTGCGCAGCGCCCATAGTACGCTCGGGAGCTCGTCCGTCCAGGTTGTCCGAGCTGCGAATACTCTTCTTTTGAGCCCATCCAGGATGGATCGGTTGGTCACTTCTGCTAGCCTGTTCGTCTGGGGGTGAGCGACCGAACTGTATTTCAGGCGGACTCCATGTCTTGCGCAGAACTCCCGAAACCTCTGACTGGAGAACTGGGGCCCATTATCCGTGATGATGGTTTTGGGCAGGCCGAACCGGGTAATCAAGTTTTTCCATACGAACTTCTCTACTTGCTGTGCCGTAATTGTTGCCAGTGGCTCGGCCTCGACCCACTTTGTGAAGTAATCCACGCCGACGAAGAGGAATCTTCGTTGTCCTGCGGCTAAGGGAAAGGGCCCGAGGATGTCTAAGCCCCATTGCGCAAACGGCCAAGCGCAGTCGATGGGGGCTAGCGGTACTGCGGGGAGTCGAGGCGTGCGGGCGTGCTCTTGGCATGAGGTACACCGCTGCACGTGTACTCTTGCGTCCCGGCACATGGTCGGCCAGTAGTAGCCTTGGCGGAGTATTTTATGCGCTAAGATCCGTCCGCCGATGTGTTCTCCGCAGGTGCCCTCGTGTATCTCTGCCAGGACGCTTTGCGCCTCGTCGGGCTCCAAGCATCGTAGGAGGGGGTACGAGAAGGATCGCTTATAGAGCCGCCCGCCCGCCTCAATTTACCACGCGTGCGTGCGGAGCAGGCGCCGGGCCGTCGCCTTGTCGGGTGGGAGAGTTCCGTCCCGTTTGTAGCGCAGCAGTTCTTGTACCCAAGAGGACGCACTGCTGGTGGCCGTGACCGCGATCTCGAAGGCACGGGCAAGTAGCTCCTCAACTTCCGGCCCGACATCGGGGGCAGGTTTTGAGGCTAGCTTAGCTAGCGCGTCAGCGCGCTCGTTCTCCACCCTTGGGACATTAGATAATGTAAAGTGCAGGAACTTCGCGGTTAAGTTCCTTACCTGCGCCAGGTATCTTGCCATGGTCGGGTCGCGAGCCTCATATCCTCCGCTGAGTTGCTCGGCCACCAGCTGGGAATTTGTATGGACATGGAGGGAGTCTACCTGCATCTCGAGGGCCAACCTGAGTCCCGCCAGGAGTGCCTCGTACTCCGCTTCGTTATTAGTGGCGCGAAACCCAAAGCGGAGGGAACGCTCGAATGACCGTCCGTCGGGGGCTCGGAGCACCAACCCTACGCCCGCACCCTTTGAGTTGGCTGACCCATCGATGTGCAAGACCCAGGCCTCGGGGGGTCGTTCGAGGCTCCCGCTCTCGCCTTGGGTCAACTCCGCGATGAAGTCGGCCACGGACTGGGCTTTGATGGCCGTCCTGGGTACGTACCGAATGTCATGTTCGCCGAGCTCCACTGCCCATTTGAGAAGCCGTCCTGCCACATCAAACTTAGACAGGACCAGCCGAAGTGGTTGGTCCGTAACTACATCCACGGGGTGGGCTTGGAAATAGGGGCGTAATTTCCGGGCGGATAGCACAAGGGCGAGCGCCAACTTCTCGATCGGGGGGTATCGCTCCTCCGGGCCATTGAGGACGTGGCTCGTGTAGTAAACCGGGAGTTGGCCGTTTGAGCTTTCTTTAACCAGGACGGAGCTTACTGCGTGCGGGGAGGCAGCCAGGTAGATGCTCAGTTTTTCGCCGGGAGAGACTGAGGTGAGCCGAGGGAGGTTGGCCAGGTGTTGTTTTACTTGCTGGAGGGCTTCCTCGCATTCTGTCGTCCATTGGAAGCCTTTCGGGTTCTGCAGTGCCTTGAAGAAGGGGAAACAGCGATCCCCCGAGCGGGCGAGGAATCGGGACATGGCGACGAGTTTCCCGTTGAGGCGCTGCAGGTCCTTGGTAGTCCGGGGCGATTGTATGTTGATGATTGCCTGGAGCTTCTCCGGGTCGGCATCGACCCCTCTTTCGTGCACGATGAATCATTGGAATTTTCCTGATGTGACGCCGAAGGCGCATTTCGCGGGGTTGAGCCGCATGCCAACCTGGCGGAGTGTAGCGAAGGCTTCGGCTAAATCAGTCAAGTGAGTCCCGGCTTCTTGGCTTTTTATGATCATGTCGTCGACGTACACCTCCATGTTTCGACCGATCTGGCGGGCGAATATCTTGTTCGCTGCCCTTTGGTATGTCGCGCCGGCATTTTTCAGTCCGAAGGGCATGACCTTGTAGAAGTAGACCCCATGATCGGTGATGAAGGCCGTGTGTTCTTGATCTTCAGGTGCCATCCCGATCTGGTTATAGTCCGAGAACGCGTCCATAAATGACAGCCGGGCGTAGCCTGCCGTAGCGTCAACCAGCTGGTCGACCCTTGGTAGAGGGTAGCAGTCCTTTGGACATGCCTTATTAAGGCTTGTGTAGTCAACGCACATCCTCCAGCTTCCATTTGCTTTCTTGACAAGAACTACATTGGACAGCCATTGCGGGTATCCGGCTTCTTTTATGAAGCCCGTCTTCAAGAGGCGAGTTACTTCTTCCCGTATGGCCGTCTGCTATTCTGGGGCTTGCCGCCTCAGCTTTTGTTTTACCGAACGTGCGTCGGAGGAGATACTGAGGCGATGTAGGGCGACTTCTGGGTCGACGCCTGTCATGTTAGAGGGCGACCAAGCGAAGACATCAGCGTTTTCTTGCAGGAGGCCGACGAGTTGTTCTCGTTTGTGCTTGGGCAGCTCTGACCCGACCCTAATCGCCCGTTCCGGGCGTCCTTCTTGCAGCGACACGGCGACCGTGGTTCCCTTCGGCTCGACATGGGGGGCCGACCTCTGTATTTCTCGGGGGTCCGTCAACGGTGGTTCGACTCTGGGCCTCTTAGGTAGCGAGACGGCGGTCAAGTAGCAGTGCCGGGATTCTCGAGGGCTTCCCGCAGTTTCGCCAGTTCCTGCCGAGGTCGGGAACTTCACAGTCTGATAGTAGGTCGAGACGACAGCTCTAACTTTGTTGAGTGTCGGCCGGCCGAGGATGGCGTTGTAAGCGACGGGGAGGTCGATGACCAGGAAGGTGATCATCGTTGTCTTCGACTTCGGCGGAACTCCCAGGGTCAGGGGCAAAGTAACCGCCCCCAGCGGCGAGACTGAGTCACCGGTGAAGCCGGTGAGCGCCGAGGACACCGGCTTCATGCTATCTCTGAGTAGGCCGAGCTTCCGGTAGGCGTCGAGGTATAGTATGTCGGCCGAGCTTCCGGTGTCGACCATGATCCTTTGTACCTGCGTGTTGGCGATCTTGGCCGATATCACGAGTGCATCATCGTGTTCGGCCTGTTCATACGCCCCGGCCGGGAAGGTGACACCGGGTCCGGGCGCGTGTCTGGGAGCCTCAGCTGAGGTGGCTCGGGCGTATGCCTTCTTGCGGGCCATGGAGTCTCCACCGGACGCGGGGCCGCCTGATATCACGTCGATACGTCGCTCGACGGGCCCTTCCGGGCGGGGAGAAGATTCTTTGTTCGGGTGGAGATACTGATCGAGGTGCCCCCTGCGGATGAGTTCCTCGATCTGTCTTTTCAACTCCCGGCATTGTTCAGTGTCGTGCCCACGTTGCCGGTGGAAGCGCCAGTATTTCGATTGATCTGCCAGCGCCTGGGGGTCGCTCATCGGGTAGGGTTCTTTGAGCAAACCTTTTCCCCTTATATGAAGGAATATGTCTGTTTGAGATGAATTCAAAGCTGGTAGGGGGGGCCTCGGAGCCGTTGGGTCAGATCTGTCTGACCTGCGCCGAGATGTTGGTGGCTGTTGCTGTCGAGGCAGCTCCGATTTGGTCCCCCTGTGTCCCCTAGGTCTCCCGGCCATCCACGTCTCTGCCGCGACGAATTGGCTCGCCCGTTGAAGCATCTCTGGTACAGTTGTGGGGGGTCGCTCTACCAGGGACCAGAAGAACCTGGAGGGCCGTAAGCCTATCATGAATGCCTGCATCAATAGGGAAGGATGAGCGTCCGAGAGCCCTCGGATCTGCGTCATGAAACGGTCCAAGAAGTGGGAAAGGGACTCATCTTCCCCTTGGTTGAGTCCGAGGAGTAGCGCCGTGGATGGCTTCGGGCGGGCGTAGGCGAGGAAGTTGAGCTCAAAGTCCCGGGCGAGCTGGTCGAAGGAAGAGATGGTTCCTGCCTTGAGGCTACCGTACCATGCGCGGGCCGGTCCCCTCAAAGTTGTCGGGAACGCCCTGCACATCAGGGCGTCAGAGGTTCCGTACAACGCCATTTGGGCGCGAAACGCGGCTACGTGATCTGCGGGGTCGGTGGCGCCATTGTAGGTGTCCAGGGATGGAAGCCGAAAGTGCGGCGGGATGGCCTGATCTTGTATTTCGGGCGCGAACGGGGATCCTTGGTATCCGTCCGTTCCGGGCTCTCCTTTTGACCTGCGAACTTCTTGTTGTACCTCATTCAAACGTTGATTGAAAAGATGCAGCTGCGCCTGCAAGGTGTGGGTTGAGTTCGCGGGTGGCCACTCGGGCTCGGGGCGGCTCGACGTGCCCACGGTGTCCCGGTCGCCGAGCCGGGTCGCTTGGTTTCGGGGCGACGGAGGAGGCCCGGGGGGTGGTGCGTGCTCCTGAGGGGCGGGCTCCCGTTGATGCAAGGGCTGGTCCGTTTGCGGGGGCGCCGGCTGGGGGATGAGCGGAACGATGGCTTGCACCACGCCCGCCAGTGCCCTCACTTGGTGGGCAAGGTCGTGGAAGGCCTCGGGGGAAACTGATGGGGGGACGACAGTGGCGTCGGGCGGCGACAAGCCCGGGTCATTGAACAGGCGCCAGTATTGCTCCGAAGTCGCAGCGAGACGTCCCCCTTGGGGCTCCTCCCGCGGGGGATGATCTCCCGGGGACCCGATCGGGTGCGTCCTCGCAACTGAGGAATCGCCGAGGTGGGTTTGTTGACCAGTCGACATTCCGGGCCCTTCCTCTAGCGCCAAAATGTTACGGTCAGTAACTGTTCAGCCGTGACCCTAGGGTCGTCGCGGCTTGGTTCGGGTCCGGAAGGTGGTGGTCAAAGGATAGGGAGTCTCCTCGAGCCCGCTGAGTCTCCGAAAGCTTCGTACCTGCACCAAGGTCGGGTCGGGGTGCTCGACCCGACCCCTCCGACGATCAAGTTAGCGAAAGATGTGGAGGGGGTTTTTGGGAGGAGGAGAAACCTCCGAGTATTGAGTATGTTGAGAGCCTCTCCTTTTGCTTAGGACTTAGGGGTATTTATAGAGGAGGTTAGTATTACCTGACTTGACCGCCTGCTGGAGTGAGGGGGTACCTCTGATGGCGTCTGACGCGGCTGCTGGGGTCGCGTGGTGAAGCGGTTCGTAGCAGGGTATGGGCGGGGGGTAGGCCATTGTCCTGCCTTGTCGTGGTCAACCATGCGGGGTTGGAGGTCGCCGTTCAACAGCGGGAGTTGTCAGGGCGGGTCTAGTCAGCGTTATTGCTTTTCCAGGGGCTGTCGTCACGATGCGTCATCCGACCAGTATTTTCCCTATCAACGACTAATCATGACTAATGCTAAAAATGATTATGTATACCATCCGACTATCGATGGAGTAGTGACTTAAAAGTCTTTTATAGTATAATATATGATCATTGAATTGAGATCGTAATTAGTATCAGAAACAATTAAGCACACCATCCGACCATCAATAAGATCGTAAAATCATACCTCAAATTCGAGAGAGGCAGAGTAACGACTTGTTGAATAGCATGATCAACCTCATAGCCATATCGTCCCGTCGTCAACAACGCTGTGCTCAACTTTGACATGTAGGCAAAGATTGAGTTTATCCTTGTCATTAGCAAATAAACAGTTAAACTTAAATGATCTATGCTAAACTGTGATCATTACGCATTAACATAACCAAAAGCTGTTTGCAATTTCATGAAATTATTCAATCTGTCCTCAAATATATATTACAATAAATGAGAAAAAAACTTGATACATGCAACACAAGTAATCATATTCCCCAATTGTGTTGTTCCACAAAATGCTAGATTTCCACATCAGGGAAGCCTCTTCGATCAACAACTAAAGGCAGCACCAGCATTTAAATTCACAATTCTGCAGTAAATAGCACAAGTTTCGAATTTTACCCATACATCACATGCTTTTGAATGTCTTTGCCTTCCTTTTTCTGGTCAAATTATTATGTCTTCCTGCCATCCTCAAATCATCCCCAGAGTGTTTGATTCCAAGCAAACATAGACGGTTCACCATGCAAAACAAGAACAATATGGGGATTATCAACTGCATTTATAGATGTAGGTTGATCTTCTCTGACCATTTGAATATATCAGAATAGACTTGGTCACCACCCAACTCCTCTCCAGAGGCTCCTGCTGCTACTCTGATGATGTCCTCTATTAAAGCAAAGTTGCCCATTATATCGACATGGGCACCACTCTGTGTTCCACGGCCTTCCAAGATATTAGCTGGAGGAGCATGATCGTACTCCCTGATGTATGTCTTAATACCAGAAGGATTGAACCTTGTTTTCCCACGCCATCCTTTGGCGCACATATAACCTGCACTTAACACCGGAACAGTCTCATCACCATTAGCCAAGTAAATACCACCCTGCAAGTTGCTTCCTTCATGCCCGCCATTGGCAGAGCTATCAATCTGAAACGGAATGTAGCACTCAGCAGAAGGTGATAATTTGTAAACATATGCTCTCTCTGTAGGTATTCCCACTCCGTACAGAGAATATATCTCCATATCAGGCGCATTTGGTAACCTGAGTAGGAAAAGATGAGGCATGGTAATTTGTATAAGCACAAAAATATTAGGAGCATAAGCATAGTAATCACGAAAAGCATAAATATTACTCCTTAATAGTAAATAAAGATTGTATAGAAATGGCAAAGATTGATGTATTCTTTTGAAAATACATATAAAATTTCTTTATTAATTGATTGTATCTTTATTTCATGTTCAAACTTAATATCTTTTGAAAATACTCAATATTCATAGTACAACACATCTAAAATTTCTCATGGTAATAAGTACGAGCATAAAGATTGTCCCACTACAGGAATTCCAAAGGCTTTCTTGGTGAGAAATATTACATGGAGCATCATTCTCATGTGCATCTTCAATTCTTCTAAAAATTACCCGAGATCCAACAAAAATGACAAAACTGGAGATATCACAAGAAGAGTACATTATACAAGGGTAACTATATCTGAAGCAGCCATAAGCCAGAATACATTATGCTAAATATTCCTTTTCAGAATTTTCAAATAGAAAAGTATCTGCACCCACTCTCAATTAAATAGACCATGTCAATTATATATTTTAGTTGCTGGATTTTTATCGAGTACTTATAGGATACCTAGTCGATATTTTTAAGGAAATCTTTATTTATCTTGAAAAATGACACTTTTTTTATGATGAAAAGGTTTTGTTCCAGAGACATGGCTCATCCAAGCCAGTAACATGTATTTATTAGCTAGCCTAAGGCTCAGTATAATGTGCCATAGGCATACTCTTCCTGGTGCAATTTGGCGTGAAGCAGATAACAAACTGACTTCACTTTTTCATATATGTACAAGTGGATTAATCTAAAATGGAAAGAGCCTTACTTTGTCTCCAAGGGATTTGACCAATATTTGTGGTGCATGTACTTTGGGTCATCTAGATCATCAGCAATTCCATGTGAAAAATGTGCACTTCCACGTTGCATCATCTTTGGAGCAACAAAATTGAGAAGATCAATGAGGGAACTAGCTGTATATACTTTGTAATCAGCAACTGCTTTGATTCCTGCCCATCCCAATTCGTGATACTCAGTCCAAATTTCTCTACATGAAACATTCGAATGAGCAACATTGTTTCCCTTAACTGCATCCTGCACTTTCAGAAAAATAGCAGAATTTAAGGAAATATAGCTTGACAGAAAATTAAAGAAAAGTAAAATGATTTTTGACATATTCGTAACTTTACTAATCCAATTAGCCTGATCACAAGCAATGATGAACCTTGCAGTATCTATGAATGCAAGCCATGAAACAGTAGTGCAAAAGAAAAATATTACCAGCTACCTAAGATTACCATGCTGCATATGACAGAACCACTTTCCTAAAGTCTGAGTGCCCAGTTGCAAAAATGATCCTGAAGTTGTTGAAGCATAAGATGATGAGCAAAACCAACTGATCAAAAGAGAAGTCGGTGACCTTTCGCATGATTGATGGTAAAAGAACGAGAGTACGTGGTATTCTTTATTAAAATTTTCATTGTCCAGCTCGAACTGAACTGAACTCGAAATGAGAGTTGGTCAACTTGCACTAAAGCCCAAACCAAGTGAAATTTTAAATTGTTAATAATAACAGACAAGAACCACACCATATCAACCAGAATGGCAAGCGATAGAGCAAAAACTCGTAAATGTCCTATAAGCAACAGAAACAAAGGTATGCAAAGTTCTACTTTAGATGCTACTTTCCTAATGTTTCCTGCCTTACCTGTGAGCCAGGGATGACGAAACTGAGAAGCAAGACTTGGGCCACTGCAAGACCAACCAGTATCATCGACAAGGCATTATCTTCTAGTTTCGACAAGGTACTTGAAGTATGGTTTAGACATAATAAAGGATATTTTATACATAATATACAGAATAAACTTCTAGTTTTGCCATGGCAGAAGCCTGGTGCCTTGGATCACTCTTTATAAGACAAACTTAGCAAAATAGTTCTCCAAAAATAAATATAATATATTGAAAACTCATTGCAGAAGAACTTCCATGAAGAAATATCCATGAAGTATCAACAGAATATCTTATCCTTTTTTTAAATAGTTGCCTAAAAAGTACAGTACTTCAATGAAGGCTTGAATCATGATTGGCATATCATACAAGTATCATATCCAACACATTCGGTATGGATACAAGAATTTTAATATACCTAAATCTCATATATGTTTTCTAACTACTTATTGTACATTCCGATAATAAAGTTTCTAATGACTGACACCAACAGTGGATAGTGTGAAGGTTTATTTGTAAGGTGGTTTAGCAGGAGGGTTGTCCAGCCAAGCAAAGGTTTGGTCCGTGCCCCTGGGTGTCGACCCAAATAATGTAAGCTCTGATAATCACAAGGTCAAGCCTGGGCCATGAATTGAATGTGTCTATATTCAGTCCAGAATCAAAGATAAACATCAAGTCCCATCACAAATGACATGGTGTTGCTCAGACCACTTGCCAACCAAAGTATCCATTCGGGACCTCTACATATATCTGGCCATGCTGGTTAATGCTGGTATGGGTCCAACAGAGTTTCAGGTTGATCTGATCCATGCTTGATAGGGGATGCATCATATACTTCCAGGGTCCTATTTCAACAAAATTTCAAGTTCTCTTTCTTCTTCATTCTTCATTCACATGCTGAGGTAAGAGTAAGATGCCACTTAAATTAGTTGGTAAATTCAACAAGAAATTTGTTTTGATTTTACACAAGACACTGTTTAACTCAAGAAATCATTTCAGTACCTTGAATTGCTCCAATCAAGTTGTCCATAACTGTGGAAGGTTAAACATCAAGGTTAAACAACCCTTGACTCCAAGGACTGAGGGCTCAGATCTCTTAAAAGATTTCCTTGATCAGCATCACAGAGAACTTTCGGTTGCCAAATCAAACTCAATCAAGACACATACACAAAATAGCCTGAAAGCAATTAGTGGCGTTACTAAAGATGAGAAAAAACTCACAACTTCAATCTCTATTTCAGAAGATGCACTTTTAAATGCTATTACTTGTCCTCCAGACAGTTCCCCTCCCCACACTTCTTAATTATATATGTGTATTATCTCTTGGAATTGTAGAGGCATACGTAGTAAACCCATAAAGGATTTTCTCATGTATGCTCATAGGAAATATAGACCTCCCTAATCCTTTTGCAGGAAACTCATGCCTCGGAAGAACAATCACAAAAGCTTATTAAAGGTTTTGGTAAAGATCGGAAGGGTGTTGCAGAGCCTGCTTCTGGAGCTTCAGGAGGAATTTTACTTGCTTGGCGCACCGCTCTTACAAATGTCCAGGTGATATCTATTAATACTTGATTGATTAATGCTATTTTACAATTCTATAATGGTAAACCGTGGTTTCTAACTGGGATTTATGCAAGTACTTATGATCTCTTGTAACAATCTTTGGAACACTCTTTAAGATTTGAAATTTACTAAATCTCCATGGTGTATTCTTTGGTGATTTTAATTGCATTCTAAATAGTTATGCTAAAATTGGTGGTCGACCTTTTAATGCTAACCCTTCTGTTAGAACTTTTAGGGATTTTGTTAAACATGGTGATTTAAATGATATGGGTTTTTATGGTCATAAATATACTTGGTGCAATAATCGTAAAGCAACTGCTCGTATTTTTGGTAGACTAGACCATGTCTTTTGTATTTTCAATTGGTTGCAGCTTTATGACCAATCTACTGTATATCAGCTTCCTAAAAGCTCATCTGATCATGCTCCTATTCAATTTCTTATCAAAAATACTAATTATCTTAATGCTCATTTATTTCATTTCCAAAACTTTTGGACAAAACACTCTGAGACTAAAGATTTAGTTCATACCTTTCGGAATCATAATATGGATAGACAACACCTGTGCAATCATTTCCATAACAATTTATGTAGAATATGGGGTACTCTATCTCACTAGAATAAGCATTCTTTAGGTAGGCTTGAGCTTAATAAGGATTAATATTAACAATGTAGAATCCTAATTTGATCATGTCTTGCCTACTGACTCTGATAAGCATCTGAATTCATTTTATAATCATCAGATGGCTCTTATAAAACAAATTAATTTTAAATAGTTGGCCAAAACCAAATGTGCTTGGATTAATGAAGGAGATACAAATGTCAAATATTTTCATAATCTTTTGGCTCGTCGTAGACATCAAAATTTTATTAAAATAATTTTAACATTTAACCAAGAGCTTATTGATGATACAACTAGTATCATGAATATTTTTTTGCCAACACTATTCTGAACTTTGGAATACTCAACATTCTCATATTAATCCTCATATTCCTTCCCTTCTAAGTCTAATTCCTGATAAAAGCTCCTCTTTAATTACACCTATAACCTTAGAAGAAATCCATCTTAGTAAAAGCCCATGACCCGATGGCTTCTTTCACCTGTGAATTCTATAGAACTTATTGGGAAACTATAGCTCCCTCTCTGCATCATGTATTTAATTGGTTTCATGAATATGCTCATATTCCTTTAACTTGGACTAAAACTTTTCTAACATTTATTCCAAAAACTAAGAATCCCACTACTGTTAACCATTATAGACCAATTGCACTATCTAATGTAAATTTAGGATTCTAGCTAAAGTCCTATCCAACAGAATCAAGCCTTATCTTCACAAATTTATTGGTCCAAATCAATTGGCTTTTATCCCAAAACGTGGTATCCATGATAATATTAGCATAGCTCAAGAAGCTACTCATTCAATGTATTCTTCTAAAGGTAAAAATCCTTTAGTTCTTATTAAAATAGACCTTGAAAAAGCTTTTAACAAATTGTCTTGGACTGCAATCATCCGCATTCTTACTTTTATGAATTTTCCTTCAAAATTCATACAGTGGATTCAAGCCTGTATTTCCTCTCCTATTTTTGCCTACCTTATAAGTGGCAATATTTCTAATACATTTAAAGGTAATTGTGGGCTTCGGAAAGGAGACCTCTTATCTCCTTATTTGTGCATCTTAGTGGCACAGCTCTTTTCTGAAGCTTTCTACTCTAATAAACCCACCCCTTTTAAATTTGGTCCCAATTGTAAAATGAGTCATATTCTGCTTTGTTTCAGGGCCAATAAGAAATCTTCCACCACTATTAAATCTATATTTCAAACATATGAGCTAATCACTAATCAGAGAATAAACTTCTCAAAATCTGAAATATTCTTTCCTAAATCAACTAATAGACAAATTAGATTATCTATTTGTGCTGATTTAGGGTTTAAGGAGGGCCAATTCCCTTTTAAATATCCTGGTGCCTACATTACTCCTAGGATATCTTCCATTCATAATTATGATGATGTTTTCAATAAATTCAGATCCAAGCTGGAATCTTGGAAAAGCACCTCTCTTTCCCAAGCTGGCCATATGGTCTCAAACAAATCTGTTCTAAACTCAATTCCGATACATATTCTCAGCGTTAATTGGATTCTTGATTCAATTATACACAAATTAGAGTCTTACATAAGAATTTTCTTTGGCAGAATACTTTTGACTCTAAAGGTCTCCATCTTATTAACTCGACTAAAGTTATTGATTCAAAAAATCATGGTGGTTTGGCTTTTCAAGGCTTATCTACTTTTAAATACTCTCTACAAGCTTCTCGTATTTCTAGACTACTTAATCATGATAACAGTCTTTGGTGTGATTTAGTTACAACAAAATATGGGTCAATTAATCCATGGTTTCCTCCAAATTTAAAAAATACTAGCTGGAATTGGCGTTTATTTATTCAAGCTTTAATTGCTTTTCATCCAGGTTTTTTTAAACAAATTGGTAATGGTTTTCAAACTGATGCTTATAATAATCCATGGCTCGTTGATTTACCTTTATATCTCAAGCCTACATTCATTAATGTTTCTTCTTTACACATGAACAAATCTGTCTCTCTTATCCGATCAGGTAGCTGGAATCTCCAGTTGCTATCAGATATATTTGCCCCAGAACTGGTTACACTCATTGCATCTTTAGAAATTATTCATCTTCCTTACGATGACTTATGGATTTGGAAGGTAAATTCAGAAGGTAAGGCCACAGCAAAGAGTGCTTATAGATTCCTAAAACCAAGCAATTGTGCCCCTGACACCAACTGGTATGGCTGACAGATTTTATGGAAGCTTCCCATTGCCCGTATTGTACAAACATTTTGTTGAAAACTACACAAATGTTTTCCCACCACTGATAGATTACACATGATGAATATTCGACCCCAGCTAAATTGTCCACCTTGTAACTCCACTCCAGAATCCATTAACCACCTATTTTTTTAATGTCTTCTCTCTTTGAAAACCATTGACTGCTGGACTAATCAACTACCTATTTCTTTCCAAATTAAAGATTCCTGGAACTTGGGAGATTGGCTAAAAGAAGGATCTAATTTGGGCTTGGGAATGTTAACTCAAACTGTTATTGCAAACCAGTTTTGGTTCATTTGCAAAGCTCACAATTCTGCTCTTTTTACAGGATCTACACCTATTGTGACATCAATTTAGTCCCAAGCTATTTGCCTTCACTAGCTACTATGCTAGATCTATCATTCCTGCAGGAAATAGGATGAGTAATACTCTTAAGATTCAATGGCATAAACCACCTTCTGGGTGGAGACAGATCAATACTGATGGTTCCTATTTATTGCAGGGTGTGCTTTTGGATATATGATTCGTGGAGTAGATGAAAATTGTATGCTAGCTAGCCAACAATACATTCAAGGAAGGGCTCCTCTCCAACATGAAGCTTTAGCAGTTAAAGCCAGAATTCAATCTGCAATAGCTTATGGTTTATCATATGTCCAGATTTAGATGGATTCTTCTATACTCTACTGGAAAATCAATAGGAGATTATATGGTGACTTATGATGCTCCCATCCACTGGATTAAATGAATCCCTCAGTGTGACTGTAGGGTTGTGAACCATCTTGCCATGTGATGTTCTCAAATTAGGCTGTTAACATTTGCATATTGATTGTTGAATTGTGTCTCATCCACATAATTTTCTTTTTTAAGGAGTTGTAGATAGTTGTGTACTAGACCCTCACTAAAGCTATTGTAGAAGTGATGTTGTCATCATGGAAGCTTTGAAGGAGTAATTGTTGAAAGAAAAATCAACCTAATCAGCTCAATAAACCTGGTCGACGCTGCCCAGGCTTGTATCACCCAGCAAGGTTATTGGACAGAAAAAATGGCCCAATGATGAGATTCCCACCAATAGAGGCTATGAAGAGGGTCGAAGTATGCAGCCTTACCACTATAAGAAGTGGGGATGTTTTGGAGACTCGAAACTTGATTAACCAATACGAGCTATTGGTAATCCCTAAGTATACTTGAGAACCATATTGGTATGGCAGAGTAGTCTCTTGTGATCAACAATGTCATGTATCTACAATAATCCACAATTGCGAAAACGATATTGATGCTTGATTGATCTTCGGTGTTAGTTAGCCAACCTTAAATGCTCTGCCTAGCCAATAGTGGCTAATAAGAAGCTTGCAATACTCACAGTAAGGTTCTTGTTCTACAAGCGTGCAGTGTAGGAGAACCACTGAAGTTGAATTATGGTAGTTGTCATTCAAACCCTTGTATAGGACTATGGGCAAATGAAAGCCTGCAACAGATGTCAACAGTGATGATCGTGGGAAATCACCAAAGAAACATTATACCAAGTTCAGGAGCATAAAGAACCTCATTCTGATACAAATGATAGCATGGCCAGCTCCAATTAGGACAGGCCAAGCAAAGGACTAGCTTGGTTCCTTGCACTGGACCAAAGTTATGTCAATGTTGATGACAACAAGGTTGAGCCCAGCATCAAAGTAAAGGCCAGTCTTCTTTTACTTTTATGTATTCCAGTGTTGGGCCATCAAAAATTGTACGATAAGTCAGCATAGTTAAGATGATAATGTTAAGCTTGACATTCAACATTACCAGAAAAGAAACTCTACAACCAAGTGAAGCCTCATTAACGGTTAAAATAAGAGAAAATTGTTTAAGATGACATCAATATGTTCAAAGAAAACATATGATTATGGTTAAATTTGGTGAATCAATTAATGTTAGTGGTTGAAGAAATAGAGAAAAATATAAGAAGAATTTACTAAACACAATAGAAAGAAAACATTTTGTTTTTTATTTAGTTAAGAATATTACCCTACATATAGCTCAATGGGGAAAATATCCATGTAGCTGACTTAAATGGTTGAGACCTCACAGCTTATTATTGTTGCAGAAATAAAGTTATTAGTGTTGCCTATGATCAGCTTAGGATTCTGAGCTGCAGTTTAGCTCAATTTCCACATTGATCGCCTACCAATCCAATGAGGCAATGACCGCATAGAAAATTGCCCAAAAAATGATTTTACAGGAAGAATTTAAAGAATTTTGTATTGCAACATTTCACTTAAATAAATCGATGAAAAATCAACAAAGTTCAATTTCTCATAGGAGAGAAGATAAGTTTAAAGCCAACAATGATTTTATTTTAAAGTAACATGTTTCAATAAGATTATTTTGAACATTGTTTGTTTGTCTATTAAGTACTCAATGTTTTTCCTTAAGTAACACACTGTAAAAGGTTCTAACCTATTACTTGCCATGCACACTTCAAAAAGATAAACAAAATGACCTTCATTAAGAGACCCAATAACTTAAAGAGCTATAGATGAAGATTAAAGAAAATTGGAGCAGAATATTTTGCATAAATAAAAGCTGATGAACACCTATATATTACTCTGGAGGAAATATAAATGCCAGTCCTGCCTAAACCAAGTTAGAACCCATTGAGTAAAGCAAAAGTGAAACTAAAAATTAATTTCAGTGCATCATGAGATTGATCCTTATATCCATATTCCAAAATTACATACACATGATCAGTGACCCTCTTAATACTAAAATCTAACATTTATACTCTATTGTTTCAGTGCATTTTATCACATTGCTATGGAATTATTTAATATCAGAAGAAGTAACTGTCTTCAGTGTACAGGCCTTTTGTGTCAGTTACAGAAAAATGACACTAACAAGACTCAACCACTAACAAGTTAAATGAGCTAAGGGACAATTTAGTTTCCTGTAACTTGATAGCCTGCGAATGTGCTTGTAGAAAGTCGTTCATATGCAGCCGTTTACTATTGGGATTCTTGTAAATCTAGATACATGATGCTAACATGCTTATGGATATGTAGGCTAGGCTGCAATAGGAGAGGGGATGAAATTGTCCTCTCCTCTCTCAGATAATGTTCCCGTCCTCTCCACCATTCCCTGCCCCTCTTTCCACTTTGGGCTTCCTCCTGCTGCCACAGATCAAACCTAGTCACCATTTGGAAAGTAAATTCTCTCCTCTCCCTTTGGTCTCCTCCCTCTTTTCTCTTCCTTTTTTCTCCTTTGCCCTCCTCTGTCCCACCCTCCAGCCTTTCATTTTGAACCACCACCATTGCTGGGGGTCTTACTCTGTAGTTCCCTTATTGTCTTCTTCCCCTCCTCCATCCTTCCTTTCTTTCACCTTTCAATTTGAGCTGCCACCTTAAAGAGGCCCTACTAAAGGAGGTGACCTCATCATATAAATAAAAGAGATCCATATCACTTCACTTGCAGGCATCGAAACAATTGCACTATATTTGCAGTTACAAGTAGCTGCCATATATGTAGGCATCCAAATTATTTCAAGTGAAATGCTACTTGTAGGCTTATGTATTTTTCTACGACTGCTATTTGCAAGCATATGTATTCACCTGCGACTACATTTTGTAGGCATTCAAAGTTGCAGTCTATCAAATGCCACCTGAAGGGATAACATCCTACCATTTTGCGTCATAAGCTTCAGGGCAATGCCCTTAGTATGAAATGGAAATTAATCGAGACAAGCAAAATCAAAGCATTAATTGCAGCTATCCTTGATATCAAATTGTCAAAACCAGGTAATAACCAGAACATTGTTAGTACCACTGTTCAATTATAAGATATTTCAAGTAGAGATTTGTTATGTTAACCCTGAATAATTTAACTAGACAACTTTTCCATGTTTGGATTAACCAGAATATCTCAGTGTATGTTGAACTTCACAATAACCCGCAATGAACAAGATATACATCTGCCAGAAGAAATGTACAAATTCCAATAAACAAGAACCAATAAACTAAATAACAAGTATACATTAACAAGAACCAATAAACTAAATAAGTTTACAATTCCAAAACACTAATGCATGCCTATTTGGAAAATATTAATCAAGAAGTTACACCGTAAAATTACCCGGAAATCATTCTGCTCGATCTTGGCTGAAGGTGTCTCTGCAATATCTTTCCCAAAAGAAATAATTCTTCCATAGTTGACACTTTGTGATTGACATTCAACCATCTCCCCATCATCATTACTGGAAGCATGAGAATCATTATTCTTCTGCTTCTTAGGGCTACACTCATAGCTTTCTTCTGGCGACCAATCTAAACCACCCCAAATGGTATCACCACCTTTTGGAATCATTGACATAATTGAATCCCATGTGCGAGTCAGACGCATAACATGCCGTAAGGTCTGAAGCCCCAGAAAATCAGAATCCAACACACCGGGTGCTATGGCCCTACAATAAAGGAATGGTAAAAGTTATTTTATATGTTACTTCAAAAACTGACTAAAGGTACAACATCCAACATTTTATCTATTATCCTCTTGTCACAGTAAGTATAGAAACATACTTTTTCTAGACACTATAGTGGTCCAGAATCAACTAAGATTTAAACAAATAAGGCCATAAGTAAGATTCACATATTATTCAATTATCATGCATGACTAGCAAATAAACAGAAGTAAGACATTACATTAGCAGGTTGCACGAAAGCTATAAGATGCTGTTAATAAGAAGTAAGGCATGTGATCTTGCTTAGCAGGTGGCATGAAAGCTAAACAATGCTTTTATTCAATTAATCAGCATGAATAGCAAATAAACAGAAGACATTGTATCAGCAGGTTGCATGAAAGCTAAAGATGCTGCTACGATATAAGAATTAGAGAAAGGTGGTGAAAAACTACAGAAAGATATGTCAAGTGGTATCACATTTTATTTGCAATGCACACTTTTAGTAATAGATGCCCACTAATTCAACATGCAAGTCCTTCAGTAAAAGACAAAAAAATATTGCATTACACACAAGAATAAAATGTTGCAAATTGTTCCTGAATCATGACTTTGCTTCTATTCTTCTTGAAATTTGCTGAAGCAATTTAATAATTTTATGACTCCAGATCGACATATTTAATTTGTCCCTGACCAGATACAGCCAGTTATGCAAAATAGGTTGACTTCCAATTCAAGTTACAAGTAGTAGTTTTTCCAGTAATTTAGCCCAAGATGATGGTCTTACAAGCATTCTCCCATTGCATTCTATGTTATATATGACTGAAATTTTTATATATTCTTCCTGTCACTATTAGTTGTCCTTTCAATCAGAGCTATAGTAGGAGATAAGGCAGTAATTTTCATCACGATGTTGGTTGGGACAATGATTGGAATCTGAGAGATGGATGCTCCAGGTTATGCCCTTGAGAAATTGTAAGCCATCATGGCATTTTTCATAAATATATGACCCAGAATGGCAGAACAGAATCGGCAGACACAAGGATGACCAGTGCAACCAGCGAATGATTATATATTTCTACGGTTGAGCAATACAAACAATTAGGATTTTATACACAAAATACTCTTAAACTAGTTTTAAGGTTTGAAAATCATAAATCTCTGTACTTATATTTTGATAGAGGATTTTCTAACAGTTCTAATTTCAATCTTGAATCAGTGATCTATTTCTTTCTCTATACACCATCTTACTTTGGTATTGTAGCCTGTGAAATAAGTATTACACAGGTTTAAAGACCAAATGCAATAAACAAAAGTTTGCTGTCAAAAAATTATAAAAAGTCAAATTCAATTAAAAAAACAATACTATCAAATGTATAATGATTTTCCCATGAAAACATGTGAAATAGCTTCACAAATTAGCACATAACCAGACTACTATAATTAGTACATGTCAGCAGTTATGTACAAAACATTAGGTTAGACGATACTGACATCCATTGCTGGAACAAGAAATCTCATTGGTCAGTCCAACACAAGCATGAAACAAACTAATGAAAATTATCTTGTATAGTTAATATCAAAGAAGTTCATAAGACAATTACCTCGCAACAGCAACATCTTTCGCTTCAGCAGAAAATAGACTTGAAACTGCTTTTGGGACACCTAGAAATGGTCCTCCGATATTCATAACCGCTTTTATATGCTCTGCACACCAGTTTGGACCACCACCTCCCCCCATTGGAGCAGGTGCCTCAACCCACTTCATAAAATGCAAAAAGTACAAGACTCCCATGGAGTGTGGAATAACCACCACCTTCCTTCCACCATTTGTAGAGACCATGAGTTCTATATTACTTTTTATTCTGCTCATTGTTTGATCACGTACCTGCATGATTCAAGTTGTAAAAGATAAAACATCATAGTCCATGACTCCATAAATGGCAGGATAAAGAAGACTGCAGTTGGTAAGATACAAGAGATATGAGAAAATAAATAATCCGCGGGAGATCTACAAAGCAGACATTTTATAAAGTGATAAATATAATAGTTTCTTGGGGAGTTCTAAGAACCTCTGTGTTCTGAAATGACATTCGCCAATCATATGCAGCCATGTACATTGTCTTTTCTTCATAACCTATGCGAGCCAAATTTGCAATCAAAACTGCCCATACAAAGTATCCAGGAGCAAAATAATCTGCTGCGACAAGCCCAGAAACCGACCTAACTCTTATTCCTGGAGGGTCCAATCCAGTTTCATTATCCAGCGACATATGTTCAACCCAGCATAAGGGCCTGAGAAAGAAGCAGCAAGAAAAAAATCCACTAAGAAAATACTAAAAGAAAATACAGTTACTTAACTAAATGATGGTTCAAATCACCAAATAATAGTTACTCGAGGATAAAGAACACCATCAGATATAAGCAATTAGTTCTATTCTCTTCTAGAGCACTCGATGTGCTATATCTGATCTGAGGAACAAGCAACAAGAAAAAATCCACTAAAATATAATCTACGCTTCATAAAAATCTACTATGATGAATTCAGCAGGAATACCACCGAAGAAGGAAAATGTTACGTCCTTTTCTTATGTAGAACAAGAACAATCAGTAAAATGAAAGTGAACATAGTCGCAGTATGCATATTGCATCAACTGTAGGTTCTTCAGGTAGACTGTGCTCTTTCTTCAACAAGATATGCATAACTTGATATTGACTCTATAGGTAGCCATTGAAGTGCACTAATATTACAATTGTGAAGTCAACTCCTAGTGAAAAGCCTTTGTTCTCCAAAGGGGCAACAGAAAGAAAGAAAGAAAGAAAGAAAGAAAGTGGAACGCCTTGAGCATCTTACTGGGCAATGAATAATCATATCTGCAATCGATCTAAAGTAGGACTATGGGATTGTTTTCCCGGTGAATCGAGATGAGAGATTGACTGAATAAGGGTCAACAATTTTTTAGCCTAAAGTACTAGAACAGCTACTTAATTCTTCCCAAACCTTGTATCTGTGGGAGCCTCATGCATTGGATTTGTCCTCTTTTAGCAAAGTTTTTAATTAAGCAAAATTCTTAACTTCTGTTCACCCTCCCTAAACACCTCAATAGAGTGAGCCTCGTGTAGTGGCTCGCACTTCTCCATTTGAACATAATTCCTCACTTCCATAGATGTAATCTTCCCAAAAATCCCTAATTTGTGCATGAAAAGCAAGCAACTACGACACCTACCGTTAGCAGGTATGATAATTTCCAATTTTTGCATGTACTTATTCCTTTCAGCTTAGCAAAGCCGTCCTGAAACTTCAGAACTCCAAATTTTCGACAGAATCCTAAGAAGGAAGGCAACGTACACGCAGAGAAATACAGATGCATAAAAAGGTGGCCTTTCTTACCTCTTGTAGACCTCTCCAAAGGTTCCACCCCATAGGCGCTTACGGAAGAGCCCGTCGGCGCATTGGTGACCCTCCCAGAGCTCGAGCCCTCCGGTGACTATTCCAGGCACGAACACCACCGGGTGCTTCGCCCTGAGTCCCTCCTTCTGGAGCTTCACCCCCGGCTGATCCGGCAGCGGGCCCGTGATGACCTCCGTCACGTACTGTGGGAGAGATGCCGGCATTGCTTTGTAGGAGAACAGTAGCAGCCACCAAACGGAGCAGATAATCCCGATGAGCCAGCAACAGTTGTCGAGGCAGGACCATCGCCCCTTCCCGCCCTTCTTCGACGCCTTGGCCTGCTTCTTCTCCCCAACTTCCTCCTTAATAGAGCTGCCGACAGCGGAGGTGGAAGCGTGGTCAACGGCCGGAGGAGAGGCCTTTCTCCGACGGAGCATCGCCATGGGACCGATCCAAAGTTAGGAACGGGCGAAGTCTAACCCTAGGTTCCTGTGGAGGCCCTGGAGTGAAGAAGGCTTGTGGCGGCGGCAACGAGAGACGACGCTGCCGTCGCCGGCAGTAAAAGCCAGCAAAAAGAAGAAAAAAATAAATAGTTCCTTTTTTTCAAGGACAAGTAGTTGTTACGCTATGGGAGGACCAAAAGATGATGGGAGGTAAACCAATCTCAAGCAGAGGAGAGCCCACGAAGGAGCGGGCATTCGGTCGGTGGCGAGGAATCCGGTGGATCCTGCAGTAGCCTCTCCCGGATCATCTGCCCTCCTGCGAACATCTCGCCTGGTGTGCGTAACCAAACATTTCAATGGAAACTGTGGGACCCATTGCTGGCATCCATGAGAAGCGGGGTTTGCGATGTCTGGTCGCTCGTCGCATGCACAGGAGCTGCGACCGTCTCAGCCGCAGAAGTCCTTCCTGGTGACGAGTGGGTGAGCAACTCGTGTCATCGCAGCCGCTGCTTGATCTCAAACATCAACGGAAGACGGTTGGATTTTTATCATTATGCTGATGATTATTATTGTTCGCGCCGACAAGGAAAAAGCCGAATGACGGAGCCACCGATGCCTCGAAACGTTTACCCAATTCGTGCTGCCGTCAAGATAGATGATGAGACGGGCACGAGCAAAGCAAGAGTACTCATCTTGAATTAGTATTTTTGCCTTGTAGAGCTTAAGCATCGACTGCAAGCTCACCCTTGTCGGTGTGTTAGCGGCTTGTTTTCTTTTGATGTTTATGAACATTTGCCACCGCCGAATTAATCTGCCGTCTCTACGAACTTCTACTTTCCATCGTGTTGCTTTCTTAATCCAATTCTCTTCGTTGCCTTTGAGTCAAACTTGTGTATAACAAACAGAACTTATCAAGCTTTCAACGTATTAGCAATGTAGATCCAGTCTTGTATCATGCACTTCTCTCTCCGAAGCCTTTGTTTTCCTCTCCTTCACTCTCATTCTCTTATGCTATTCCCGTTACAGATTGCATCTAATGATCATATCAATTTCCTCTGCTATGGAATATATATATATATATAGCCGAAAAATTGTTAGCACGTTAGGCTTCTATTGAAATTAAGTTCAAGTCTATTTCACTTCTGAAGCTTAGCATCTTTGTATACAGGTCGAGCCTATTGAAGCTCCAAACCAGGTTTGGTTGTCTCTGCAGAAACCGCCTGCTTCTCTTTCTTGTTATCCTTCATTTCCTGAAATGCTAATTAAACAATAGTATAATCAAATGGTCACATTGATTATTTATGATTAATTTCAAATCCGACTATTTCGTAGAGCTTTTCCTGCTGAAGCTATACGGAATATAATCAACAAGCTTACATTGCACACCCATGTCTGCGAAGGCCTCTTTGATCACCAGAAGAAAAACTCATTGAGCTCCAAAGCAGGGCTTCGTAATATCAGAGAAGAAATCACGTGAAATAGCATGAGGATATGAACATCTTCCTTGTACAAAAAACATCAGCCATCCACACTAATACTCACTTGTACACGTAACACTGCTGAAAAGTAGAATCTTCCTGTGGCAAGGGTGAATGAAACTACCAAGTAAAGGGCCAACGGTGGTGTGAAACGATAGGCTCAAGTAAGCAGGGTCATGTTAATGCGACATTAGTCTCATGAAGATTGGAGGAAGGCAACTACTCATTGTTAGTTGTTGCGGATATGATGAAAGAGGAAGTCCAGCTTTTTAGCCAAGTGCATGAAGAAGATGAACACCCAAGAAACCTCAATGCTGTAAAAGAAATAGCTAGAACACTAATGTTTGTTTGCTTATCAAAGATATTGCTCCTGTATCCTGCTGCGGTTCTCCTCCCACCACAACCTTGCGTGCATCTCTCCAAACCTCTCCCGACTGCAAAAGTATGATGGCATTAAAAAGAGTTAGCACATGGAAGGAAATCACAACTGTCCACATAAATGGAAGGTTTTCCGATTTCCATGAACATAGTGGCATTCAAACTAGAGCTGATTTTTACTATTGGATTTCATAATGAAGGATTTTCAAATTTAGTATCCTGATGGAAAATATCAGTGTTCAGTTAACAATCACCTGGATATCCACTAAGGTGTCTGTGACTTCCTCATTGACACTACACATTGTGGGTAAGGCAGCAAGTAGACAAAACATCAAATTGAAAGAATCAAAGACCATTTAAATCCCAAGTTTATCGACATAAGTTCAATATAATTAGCACAACTTATCGGTAAGAATCAAGAAACAGGAAATTTATGGAATGATAAGGAGTTTGAAAATTTAAAGATGAATAGAAGATCTCCATTACAGGTTTTACTATTGCACACAAGTTAGCTCACTTATATAAATGGCATAACATGAGAAAGGAATTCTCCAGCAACATGAACATGAAGGGTAACATAGATTTTCCAAGGCCTGACTGATAAAGATTCCTTCATTATTCCATCTGCTGTTACAGCTAATTGTTCCTATATCAAGATTATTCCAATTTGGGTGATAGTGGAGAACATTCTGCTTGCACCGACTCCTACCGCACAGGATCAATTTGTCAGCAATCATGCTTTCGCTTAGCCTGAAACTAACCTACTCCAAGTCTACTCTATGCCATTTAGATTAGATGTCTGACCCTTGTTCTTCAATTGACGATCAATTCAGAAGTGGCTTTGTTTAGGTTAAATACGTCAAGATCAGTTTTTACATGATGCTTTAACTTAAATAGGTCGATAGAACTCTCACAGGCCAAAAATTTGTCAATCAACCAACATGTTGAATATCAGCTTGCTTGGGTTGTAAAAATCTGTCAGAATAAGTTAGCCCACTTCAGTTGAGGTTAATGTTTCAGTCGTTCCAACAAAAATGAGGTCCAGAGTTAATGCAAATGAAGTTGCAACCAGTGCTCATGTTTGACAAATGCACGACGCACTGTACCCAGTCACAATATTTGTGAAACTAGCATCCAAAGATCAAAAACTGAAAGGGAACCATTCAACAGAAAGAAGCCGCTGAAGAAAGAGAAGTCTAACCTGAATCTCACACGACGGAGTTCCCTGATACCTCCAGGTAATTCGCGAATAGTGATGTAGACACCGGGTTCATCCTCTTCTACCCATTCCCTCTCTAGATCACTAGCATTGCTAACTGATGCTGAGAGTTCCCCAGAGCGGTCCACCTCCTCAGGTGATGAGCTTGTCCTCACTGAAGCATCCATCGAAGATGTTTCTGTCTTTGCACCACTGATGCTTGACAACTTTGGGGTTGAAGTGAGGCCCCCGGAATCATAATAGTGGCGCAGATGGTGCGGATGGTGATGGCCATGGGCTCTGTAGCTTGGATGTTGCTCTAATGAATCAGATGATGAGTACCCCATCCCACCACCACCACCACCACCAATCAATGGCCTCTGGAAGTTGCGAGGGAGCCGCTCTTTGCTGAGAGGTGGCGTCACTGGGCTGTCCTCCTTCGAGCTCTAGGAAGATGATTTAAGCAGCAATGAAAAATTGGTTTAAAGGAAATAAATAACATGAAAAAGGAACTTGTGCAGGAAAAGGATTGATATCAAGCAATCTTCTTTCACCTCATCCTCGGACCTTGGTGGGGTGGGAAGAGGCATGGCGTGCCGATTGAATCTCTGGACATTGTAGAGCTCCATGACCTTGTCATAGTTTTCTGCCCACCACCTCTGGGCTTGCCACTTGTTAAACATCTCTCGGCTACCACAGACCACAGCAATCTCGTTACTAGTTTGTATGAAACTAATGCAAGCAAATTTAAATACAAACTAGCAATTAGTTACTAAGACATTAAAATTTTGATGACATGCAAGGTCTCGATTATGAGCAAACAAGACCATAAGCAATCAGGCAAACCTTAATTTATCCAGCAATTTAAGTATTCTGAATCTTAAATGGCATATAAGTTCTATTGGTATGATAATTCGAATAAACAAAGCAGTGTGACTTCTCATCGGTACCACAACTGCAGCAAACAAGTGCCATACCCAAGACGCTGCATATGGCACGCAAACTCAATCTATAATGAACAAATAAATTATCCAACACCAGCAGGAAATAACATGCATCTCCTAAAATCATCCACATCGTCAAAACTCTGCTATCCAACACCAGCAGGAAAAAACTGTGAAGTTATCTTGGATACGGTTGGTTCCAGAGCTCACAATTGGTTCAGAGACGTGCTAGCCTTCACAAGCAAACCTCTGTTTCCACTCCATGAGTTTTCAATGTACCGAAAGCCGCATCACACGAAGCAAAAGTTGCGTGTATGATTTCATGCAGCCAATGTGGTTTCCGAGTTCGGATAGTTGATCCAGCCATCTGCATGGATCTTAAATCCCTACACCAACCCGATCCACTAAAGTTGAGTGTGGTTGTGGCATCACAGGCGGGCGAGCACGTGACTGACCCATCAACAGCTTCAAGTCACAGGGAATCTCCAGCTCACTAACAAAACTCAAACGGCTTTCACAGCCTACAGAACTCGTTGTAAAGCCTTAAATAACGACCGCAGTTGAATACAAATAAAAATCGGTGGGCCCCTCAGCCCCAAGGAAACGCCTTTGAACAATAGACAAATAATAAACAAAGTCACCACTAGCTTTGTTTACTAGTTTTGATCCGTGTTCGTAGGCCCTCCTTTTCCTCACACCCCGAAGGCGGAGGAGGAGGAGGCGGGTCTTTTGTCCTCATTCTAAATTGCCTTCGGCTCGTCAAGCCAAGCCCTCGCCACTAGCTTGCGAGACAAGAGGAGCTAAACAACAAATTTAGAACGGGAAAGCAAAGCCTCGAGACCAGGACCGGGCTGACCCCCCCCCCCCGCGGAAAGCATTCCAATGGGAAGCCGATCCCCCCTCCCCTCCTTCCTTTTTGATGCCCATCTTTTTTTCTGTCCAATATATGGCTTCTCGGAATTTCGAAAGATCACCGAACGAAGCAATTTAATTGCATCCCTTCCAAGAAGTATTGGAAGCATCCAATTGACCAAAACGCCCACTTACTCAACAGCTGAGTGTCATCAAAATGCTATTCGTTTGGTAAAAGAGAAGGAATTGCTTCTCAAAATCAGTTGAAAGATTTTAAACTTAGTCCAGTTTGTTAGGGAAAAACGATTTTGTCGATCGAGTTAAAGGTTTCCTCTTCCGTTTCATGCCACTGTGGCAGTGATGAAACATGGAAGCGCTCACCCGAGGTACCCAGATCTCGGCCCATGGCGGACGGAGGCGGTGACCGCACTTCCGCGGCCGCGGGGAGACGAGATCCACGTGGGTCGATAACGAGGCGCGAGAGCGGTGGCGGAGTACCTGAAACGGATCCTCTTGAGGTCGTTGCCTCCCTGGGGGAGCGAGAGGAAGGTGATCAGGACCCCGGGCTCGACCTGGGCCACCCACTCCTTGGGCTCCTCCTCGTCGCCGTCCTCCAGAAACGCCGACGCCGCCTCCAACGAGGCCTCCGTCCGGCCGCTCACCGAAGGCGTTCTCTCGCCGCTGGAGAGTGCCTTGAGCCGCGCCTGCAACTCCCGGCCCATAGCCGGCGGCGGCGTGGACGCCGCGCTCCCGCCGGCTCGCCGGTACGCGTAGTGGAACCGCTCCGACCCCGACGCAGCCTCCGAGTCCGCGTAGCCCCCGTGGTGGTGGCGGCGTCGTCCCCCGGCCGCCGCCCCCGAGCACGGCTTACAGTGCCGGTACGCCCCCGACGCCCTCAACGCCATGTCCTTAATCTAGTCCAAACAAAGAAAACCAAATCAAATCCAGATTCGTAGAATGGATCCGACGAAGCCTAAAGCGGAACCCTGGATCACGCGATAGGTTACCTGGGACGTAAGGGCTTTGATGGCCTGGCGGGTACCGGGCGTGCCGGCCCCGGTGGCTTCATCATCGTCGGGATCGTGGAGCGGTGATCCACCACCGCCACCGCCGCCGCCGCCGCCGAGCTGCTTCGAGCAGGCGATGCACGTTAGCATCTGGGAGCGAGAGAAGTGAGGAGGGAACGGTGAAGGGATTGGGACGTGAGAGGGTTTTGATGGCGACTTGGCTCGAGGAGGTGAGTGAGCTTTAAGGACCGAGACCAGAGAAGAGGAAAGGGAAGAGGGGAGACGGCTGCCGTTACACTGGTCTTGCAGTATGTCTTAAAAAGGCACATAAAAAAAAGGGGAGGGCGGAATTCTAATTGGGTGCGTATAAAGAAAAAGCTGTTACCGGCTGAGTTGTAGTACGGTCAGTATCTGCAGGAGCGGTGGGGAAGACGAGAACGGGTCGCGAAAGGACACGTGGCGGTGGACGCATCCCTCGCTTCCAAGAGTGGAAAAGGTTAGTTTTTGCCGCCACAGATTCCAATTGAGCTATTTTTCTTTTCTTTTTGTTCTTCCTAATTAAAAGGTTAAAAGCGTTTTTTTGGGAATAATATTGAATGGTGGAATAGTACTATTGGAAGATTTGTTACTATTTCTTGTAGTGTGCCACTGAGAACATTTGTGTTGGATCAAAATGACCTTTGAATTTACATTTTAAATAGATTATTTTTTGACATAAAAAAATAATGCTCCATGCAAAGTGCATTATTGATCGTTACCTATCAGAAGTGACTCATTGTCACTTAGTGGAAACACATACCTCAATCCTACTCATTAGTATCGTCTCATATCAATTTAGAAAATGTTATTAAGCTATCGTGTATGTTTTTATGTGATCATGTCATTTGTCTTGATTGATACCTAGTTGTCTTTTGCTCTGATTGCAAAGGAAACAGGTACATTAGGACTCTTGTAATTGTTTTCACAGGTTTTATATTTTAATTTGATATCAATTCTAGTAATATATCCAACCGATTTAATTCCGATATATCCAGTAGGGTATAGATCTATTTTGATCAATATCAAGAAAAATATATATGTTACCAATCATATATCATGCTATTAAATATATATATTCATGGATATTTTTTTTTAAAAAAAAATTTCTTAGATGATGCACCTTGTTTTTAGTTTTTCATTTGGTCTCTTCTAAATAACTCTTGCTACCACCAACGTATTTTTCTTTCTTTATCATGATTGTATGGGACGAAAGCGATGGGGTCTCACTATGGGATATAGACGGTAACGATAGAACAGAAATAATGAAAACCTTATGAATGTGAATAAGATAATCACAATAATATCCGATGGAGCAGAAGTGACGAGACAAAAGTGAGAGAGATCGAAGGCAACCAACAATGTCCACTTGAAGCGATGAAAAGGTAAGAGAGAGCTTTCAACAATTTAAGAGAAGTTATATTTATGTTATTTGTTAAATATATGAAAAGGATAATTTAAGAGTCATTTGATGAATAGATTCATTAAAAATTATATTATTTGTTAAAGAAACTTGAAATTTTTATTTATTTATTATTTTCTATTCAACAATATTTAGCACTTTACTCATTGATAATTGTTCTACCAAGAGGTTCCAAACTTTCATATTCTTCAATTCTCAGAGTGAGAGAATAGTAGGAGATATCAAGTATTTATCGATGATAGAGAGTAAGAAAGAGATCGAAAGTAAATATAAATATTGACCAACATAAATTTGATCATTAATGAATTGTATCATCTAATTAACATCCTTCGTGATTACAGAATTATTGGATCGATTCGAACGCAATCCATACTCGAATGAGTTAAATAAAAATTTCAATCACATGGATATAGAAAAAGATATTATTATCGACAATCTTCTCTTTCTTATTAGTAACCTCTTACCTCATTCAACCATTTAGAAAATAATCAAATATAATCTTTGTAGATGCATCATCTTAATTACTAATCATACCCCTATTTTCCATAACCCCTCGATTGTTTTAGAATATGACATGTTTCAAAATATTATCTTTTGCATTTATAATCGGATATTTTTAATCCTAAAAATATTAAATCGATCTAACAAATGTAAAGAATTATTTCTCACCTTCTTTTTTTTTTTATCGTCTCATTTGATTATCAATTGTTTTCATCGTTTTAGATTACGAAAGATGTTCGACGAATAGAAGAAAAAGACATGTATGGAAGGAGTTAAAAGTGTATATTAAAATTAAATGACAAGTCGATCATTTACGTTTGAATAAAATAAAATCTCGTGAGAGAAAAGAAAAAAAAAAAAGAAGAGATGAGGAAACAATAAACAACTCTTTGTTTCTATGGCTTCAAGTGATCTCTAATCAATATCTAATGCATTTTACGTCACCACATGCCAAGTGATCTCTAATCAATATCTAATGTATTGTTCAGTTGTTCGAACTCATAAGCTTCACATGCAACACCTCGCGTGCACGCAGTCCATTGGTGGCAACAAAACAAAGAATTCATATCAAGAGAATGAAAATAATAGTGATACATATATATATATATACATAGAGAGAGAGAGAGAGAGAGAGGAGATGGATTATTCATGGGGTGCAGTGAACACGCTGGGCATAAAGTAGATGTCATTAAGTTGGTCAGTCAAGTAGTGTACGTCGGATGCACCTGATGTACAAAAGGCCTCCCGTCCTCGTCTGCATGCCTTGTTGCTGGTGAAGAGACAAAGGCTGGGCCACATAGCCGGTGTACTTTGACCACTTTGTAGTCTCCCCTGATGCCGTGCATATATGTCGTATCGTGTGCTTTTGATGTGGCCCACTCCGACACGGCTGCCACATAATCAACTTTACTTGCTTTTCCATTTGCAAGAAAGACTGATTAATCGTTGTTACCGGTGGTTATTTTTGAATTAAAAATAATATTCGTAAGTACATTATTTGTCCTGAAACTTAGATTAAATATCGATATAGAGAAATATATATATATATATATTGTTTTTGTGGTAAAGAAATTTTATGTAGTAGAGTTGGTGTTGATGATATTCGAATCTTGATTTGAATTAATGTACTTAAGAAATTTCATATAGTAGAGTGGATGTTGATGACATAGTCTCACCGAACTGAGTTCTCAATTCCAACTAATTCCGTGTCACGAACGGTCGTTGCACATCTATAACAACTTCGTTCAATAAGTTATTTTATCATTTTTGCATATTTGCACATAGACATGATAGCATATTTTACCTTGGATTTATATGTTTTTGCTTGGAAAATATAATAGTTCGTAGTACTGTAGTGCCTTGCTTGTCACGTTGGGTTGAACTGTCCCAAAATGACTCCATTTTTATATATCATGGCTTATTTTCTGCAAATCGTAAATGCACACAAAATGTCAACCATCTCAGCACCCTAGAACCCTCCGATGACACAAGGCTGGATGAGACTTCGGTATATTATCAAGCATTAAATAATCTTCACAAGTTCGTATTTTAACTTGACGGGAACTAACCTTCGCATCAGACACACTGGAACTTCTCATTCATTTCTTTTATCTCTTGCACTCAAGATGCTCACTGAATTACTTGTAAAGCTTTTCTTTTCGTGAGACGTCAGAATTTGTCCGTCCTTCAGGACCTGTACGAGATTACAACTAAACTAATTTTTTACGGATGTATATGTCACAAGAGCGTTTCATGATTTAAATAATCCTAACTAAGTTCTAGGAATTAGCAAAATGATACTTCACGACTTAGATAAACGTACTCTCAATTCCAACTTCATTGAGAACTTTTGATGTAAAAACCAAGAGCTACAATCGAGAGTAATTATTTTTCTTGTCAAAGTTGGCTCCGTAAGTAATTACAAGTAAGTAATTAGAAGTTAGATAACTGATAATAATATTATATATATATATATTGAATATGTAATCAGAATAGTTAATCCAGTGTCCCGATTGAACCGCTTGGACATTGGAATATAATTGGTTGGATTCAGGACCGATTCATTCCGAGGAAAGGGTCCCGGTTCGATTCGATCTTTGGAACTGATCCAGCCGAGTCGCTTTGTTAGTTGAGTTTGGTGAGAAGCATTGCGTCCACATTATTGCTCGATTTGATTGTAGAATTAGATGACATAACAAAGATAAGGCTCAAACTAGCTTGTAAAAGCGGAATAGTTTTTGGATAATGATATTATTATATCAGATCATTTTCTTAAAGTTAAATTAAATATTTCGTTAAATACGAATCTTTATTATAATTAATATGGTTAAGTCTCATAAGATTGAGGCATCGTTGAAGATTTTTAGATTTTCATGAAATCTAAGTCGCCGTGTGACGAACGCTTCCAAGGGTTTGATTTTTTTCTCCGTCAAAATATTATAATCAGCAGAAATGTAGGTTTGGATCCGAAGAGTTATTTGGGTTTCGAGATGCACAAGCAGTACAAAGTAAACAAACAAAATCACCAGCGTTGAAGCTTACGAGCACTGCAGGGAGATAGATATAAGACGGGCAGCCAATCACCATCTTTCTTCCTCATAAGTTCCAATACCCCCTCCCGCTGGTGGCCGACGGCGACCTCACCTGCTCAAACCAGCTCCAGTTCTCCGGATTCCTGAGGGCCGGCGACGACGCCTCGGGCCGTGGCGTGAACGGACCGGCCGACCCCCGCCACTCCCCGACGCACTTCACCACCACCTCTCCGATCTTCCCTTCCTCCATCGCCTCATAAACCTTCTCTATGTACTCCCCGGGACTCACCTTCTTCTCCCCTGTCAGCAGCTCCGTGCCCACCTCCTCCCTCACGAAGTTGTACACCGGGTAAGTCCTGCACTTCTTTATCCTACTCCCCACTATGAAGTCTCCTCTCCCAAACCTCTCCCTCGCCGTGGCGATCTCCTCATTCAGTGCGCTACCCAGCTCCTCCTGGAACTTGGGGATCCGCTTGAACGCCGCCATGCCTTCCTCGGTTCCCTCCAGCGCCTTCTCGACCAAAACCTCTCTCAGCTGGAGCATCAACGCGTACGACGGGTTCGCGGGGTCGTCGATGTAGGAGAAAACCGGCTGCCTTTCGGCGACTTGGATCAGTTCTTTCTCGCAGAATCTCGCCTCTGTTAGCCTGCCGTCCTCCGCCACATAGAGCGATTTCCTGGCTGACTGCAGCAGGACGTGCTTCACGACCTCTCTCAGGTTCTCTTCCAGATGTCTCAGGTCGATTGCTTGGCACAGAGCGATCATGTAGGTGGCCATCATCAGCTTCAGGATCTCCACAGCCTCGGCGCTCTTACGCGCCGAGATTAGGCCCAAGGAGTTGATGTCCTGGTTGTGCTGCTCGGCGCTCTGGACGTGGGTCGTCACCGGGTTGGCCAAGTACTGGAGCTCCGAGCAGTAGGCGGCCATGGCGATCTCGGCTCCCTTTAGGCCGTAGTCGAGACTGGGGTCGGCGCCGGCGCTCAGATTGGACGGTAGGCCGTCGTTGTAGTAGTCGCAGACGAGCTCGGAGAATTGCGCGAAGACCAGCTTCCCGATGGCCGCCAGCGCGACGCGGAGGTTGTCCATGGAAACGCCGATGGGTGTCCCCTGGAAATTGCCGCCGTGGAGAGCGATGTCGCGGGCGACGTCGATGAGGGGGTTATCGTTGACTGAGTTGATTTCCCGCTCGATCGAGTGCGTCGCCGTGCGGATCACCTCTATTTGCGGCCCGAGCCATTGCGGCGACGTCCGCAGAGCGTACCGGTCCTGCTTCGGCTTCGTCAACGGCTCGCGCTCGTGCCGCAGCTTGGCCTCCTTCATATAGTCGCTGCCGTCGAGCAGGAACTCCATAATAGCCGCTGATTCGATCTGGCCCGGATGGTGTTTCAGTTCATGGGTCAATGGATCGGTGAACTCCGGCTTGCCCTGCATGGCTTCACAGAACAT
>NC_088335.1:10170000-10267500 GCF_036884655.1 Musa acuminata AAA Group | reverse complement strand
GAGAACGCCGTGCCTTCGCCTTTCCTTGATCCTGCACTCTCCATGGCTGAGCTCCCCGAAGCTGCCAGCCCCCGCACTGCAGTAGTGAACAGCAGCCAATAAGAAAGAGAAACCAAAAAAGGGAGGGAATCCGTAGCACAAGCTTCATGGCGACATAAAAGTGGGTGGGGGCTCGCTCTTCTTTTTTCGAAATCAATCAGACCCGCGCGTGTGGTAGCGTTGCCAGTGGCGCCCCACTCTCTCCTTCTTTAACCAAAAGAAGGGTACTCGAACATTCAAGTTCACCAGCCAATTGATTGATCTTGCAGGCCACAGTTGACACCCCCTGCATTCATCATGTTTCAGTGTCCCATAGTGTTTCATAGCATGCTAATGAGTTCCCTTACGAGTAGACATGAGAGAAAGGAATGCTCAAAAAACATACATCCAAATGGAGAGAGAGAGAGACCTCCCATGAGTTCATAATATTATTTGATCGGTTTCACGATTCATGGATATTTTCCGTTTGATAACTTCCATGTAGTTGTTGTTGTTGTTGTTGTTCTGTACACGTCATCCTCCCCCTTTTCATACGGCTTCCCGTACGATACATAGTCGACCGTTCCAAAGGTGCTTAAAATAATAACAAAGAAGAAGCCAGGTGGGGGATCTGGACACCGCCCGTCAGGATGTGGCCACCGCCTCGGCGAGCTTCTCGACCTTGGCGGCGATCTCGGGGGGTAACTCCATCGGAGGTCTCTCCCGCCTCCCCTCTCGCCGCAGAAAGTCGAAACCCAGCGCGTCGGAGACCTCGTCGGGGCTCCACCCTGCTCGCCGGAGCGACTGGGAGCAGCGGTCCGCATTCACCAGCAGTGCGTCAAGCGCCGCTTCGGAGTCGATCGCGGCCGCGGTCGACGCTTCGACATCGCCGTCGAAGAACCTCGATGGTGGCACGCCGACGATCTCGATGACGTCCGACTCGCCCCAGCCGGACGATCGGAGGACCGACCCGATCTGGTCGAGGTAGCAGTCGACCCAGCCCGGCAGACGCCTTTGAGAACGGATATCCACGGACCGCTGCGGGTCCGACAGCCGCGGTGACGCCGAGCCGGAGGAGGACGAGGACGCCGATGAGGACGAGTTCCGGCGGCGGCGATCGGAGGCAGCGTCGCTCCAGAACTCGATCCACCGGGGTGTCCTCCCTGCGACGGCGTCCAGGCTCCGCCGGGCGGGGGGCGGTGGGGGAGGCGGGAGCGGAGCGTCGGAAGAGCTGATCGGGTGGGGATCACGTCGGGAAGCCGGAGGGAAGGCGGGCTCGCGCTGGAAGAAATCGGCGAGATCGAAGCCACAGCAGAAAACGCGGTGCTCGTCGACGTAGAAAATGGGGTTGCCAGCGAGGCAGGGGCGGGAAGGGATGTAGCAGCGATCGAAGACGGGGATGAGGAAGGGGGAGCGGCGGAGGGCGGCGCGGGCGACGCCTAGGGCGCGGTCGGGGTCGGAAGGGCGGGGACCCCATGAGCGGGGCCAGAGGGCGCCGCGGGCGACCTGGAGGGAAGCAGCGGCGAGGGGGACGTCGAGGGAAGCGCGAAGTAGGAGGTCGGTGCAGGAGGATGAGGGGCGCCAGTCGGGGAAGCCAGGGGCGGAGGGTAGCCCGAGGACGAGGATGGCGCGGAGGTCCGGAGGGAAGGAGACGGCGAGGTCGGCCTCGAGGCGCGAGACCTCAGCATCGGAGAGGCCAGGGCGGATGGGTACGGCGGCGGCGCGGAGACGTGCGAGGACGGACTCCGCGAGGGGGCGGAAGGAGAGGAGGCCGCCATGGTGGGAAACGGCTGCGGTGGAAGATGTGGGGGCTGCAGAGGCGCGGGCGGAGAGGCGGCGGAGGCCGGCGGCGTGGGCAGGCGTGAGGCCCCCCATGTGGCGATCGACGTCGACCATGGCTCGAGCGAAGACGAAGGAAACGAAGGGCTTCTAACTCGTCTTTCTGGCTCCGATTAGATGGTCGGCCAGGAGAAGGTGGCCGCCTCTCTCATTCCGAAGAGAGGAGGATTGCTCAATATAGGGAGCGAAGGAAGCGTGGTGAGTGGTAACAGCCGAGTGGGAGTACTAGTGGACCACCCAACAAAATGGTCCATTTTTATTATTATTTTTCTTTTATTTTGTTTATTTAAAGCATTATTTTAGTCAAAGAATAATAAAAATAAAAATACCTTGAAATTGAAGGAAACTTCTTGTCCACTTCAAGAACCTGAGCAACAAGGAAAATTGACAGATGGTTCGTTGCATGGCATCTCCATCTCCGTCACAGATAGTGGTGGACAAGACCGGGAGTAGCGGATCCGTCCTATGCATCCCGTTCTCCATCGCTGCAATTGGATGGAACATTTCTAATAAATCTTAGATTCCAAGCATTTAGGTGGACTAGAAAAAGAGAGAGAGAGAGATTAAAACCTTCCTTGTTTCGAACTCGCTAAATCATCATATCCTTTTCCTCTGCTTTTACCCATTTAATATCCTCCCCATGAGTACCATTCTGTCTCTTACAACTTGCATAGAAACTATCGATCAGACAAAATACGTATGTACAATGCATGGCCTCAAACGGCAAGCAAAACCTTTGATGTAACGCGCAATATACCAAAGCCGGTTTTGGTTTCTTCATTGGAGCCAACACATCTTTTCTATCCAATTTCACCTGATAATTCCTTTCGATGTGTTCCGTCATCCCACACTGCTGACCAGAGGCTCCACCTAATTTTCTCCCCTCCGTCCTGTCATCTTTCTTACCATGGAGCACTCCACCACTTGCTTAGCGTAAACTTGTTGGTCCAAGTACACATTTTCATCTTCTCTCCATTGCTATTGGCCTGTACGCGTGAGCTTCTCGATCCGAGTTCTCCCTTGTAGTTCCGTGAACAAACACCTTGTGTGCAACAATCCGTTCGGCTTTTCATCACCGTCCTGTAACGGACAAACTTCTAAACAAGATGTTGGATGTAATGCTTATGTCTGTCCGTTGTCTTTTGGCATGTTCATGCCTTGTACAGCAGGGAGAAGGGAGGCCGAAGGCTAAATAGTCCCATGTTAGTTGGGTTGGTGGCCTCTTTAGGCTTGTAAATAAAGGTTGTGTCATGTGGACACGTGCGAGAGCTTTTCGGTCTGTAATGGACCATTTTACCCTTTGTTGTGCCACTATTCAGAGCTTGTAAAGTCTGTTTGTAATTTGCATTGTCTATGAAGTGTTTTTCGGAAATGTTTGCTTGTGGATCCCGATTGAGGCGTTCTCTTTAACCCGTTCTCTCTTTTGTTGGTCCTAAGGGACAATGGGAGGCTTCGGGGAGGCTGACCTTTGCGGACGGACGCGCGAGGGTGCCACACGCCTTAGGCAAAACTAGCTAAGGTCGTGACATTATGGTATCAGAGCGGGACAAGCACTCATAGAAACACTTGACATGCAAACGTGGGGGACCTAGCGGGGCTGCGTTGAGGGCAGTCAGCACACGCGCGACTGTTTGAGGGAAAACGGGCATGGAGATGTAGGGAAAAGAGTCGCTCAGAGGAGCGGGCATCTGAGATTGGCATTCAGAGGAATGGCCAACCCTTCGCGCAAGAGGCACCACGAGAACAGGCAAGCTTGGAAGAATTTGGAGCGCACAAAGGTTGGGATGGCTGAGTTTGAGCTACGGCTCAACGTTGACAACTTTACTTGATGGTGCTCAAGGCAAGCGAGGCGCTTGGCAAAGGACGAGACCATGCAAAGTGGAATGAGTTGCTCAGCGACCGAAAGTGTTGTGCAAAGCTCACAGAGGTGAGGGGAATTGCTAACTCGAAGAATTCGGTACTCATGCATGGGCTTGTATGCGGACGATGGATTGTTCGTGGCCATCCCAAGGCGGTCGAGACTCAGCGCCATGGAGCATTGAAACTTTCTCTTCGACATGCGAAGGATACGTCTGGAGGAGGCTGAAGTATGCAACGAGTTCAGCATATTGCTAGGCCTTGAGGGGTGCAGCGGTGGCTGTATTGACGTGGAGGCGCAATCTAGCAAGTGCGTTTGCAAGAGGCAGAACAATGCACAGTTTGTTCAGCAGATCGGAGTAGTCCAAGGGGATGGTGGTCTCCGAAACGAAGAGAGATGTTGCTCCAACGGGACAGTTATCCAGGAGGGATAAGTCTCAGCTCTCCAGAGGGAGAATCATGTGAGACGGACTTTACATGTTGAGGAGGAGTACCTCACAAACAACAACTCCACGAAGCTCAATGGACCGAGCAAGCAGCGAGGAGTTGTCACATGATCTCGCTCGAGAGAATGCATGGGTGGATGCATTGCGAGATCAAGTGGGGGAGCGGCCCAAAAGCAACTCAAATGGAGGCACACTTGGAGTCGATATGGAGATCGGACTCAAGGGAGGGCTGACCCGTGGAATGGTGGGCGCGAGGGCCACCATTGACTCAATGCAAAAACGAGGAGCGGAGCAACTTGGGTGTAACTTGGCGAAGTACCCAAGCCGCATGAAGGGAGCCAGCATAGAAGTTGGAACATGGAGCAGAGGCACAGCGCTTTCCCTAGACAGAGGTCAAGGACATGAACTCTTGCAGAGGCAGGAGTAGAATCATGCTGTTCCCTGGGTCCTTCATTCTGACAGAGCGGACTCATCTTGCATGGTGCCAAAGACGAAGGGAGCTTCGGGGCACATGCACCTTATCTCGGAGGAGCATTCGATGGAGGAACTAAGGCGACTCAATTTGCGGAGGCGAAGTTGGGTACAGAAGGCCTTAGCACGAGGCAAGAGGACGCAGAGGCGGGTACTCTTGAAGAATATGCCACAGTGTTGCCATTTGAGTTGCTATGAAGGAAGCGGTGCGCAGTGGAGATTGTGCTGGTAGGGGCAGAGGCCCAGGATCCAGACAATGGTGCACAAATTACAGTGAAGTCGGTGGACTTCGGGAGCTACTAGGCGACGGACTGTCCTAGAGCGGTGCTTCATCTAGGTGTGACCCAAGAGTGGGTGGATGAAGGTCGATTGCCAAAGGAGTGAACAAAATCGAAGGTGGAGGAGACCCTGCGATGTATTGGCAGAGGCCACACATGGAGGGTTCACAATTCGAGTTTATTCCACAAGGATCAGAATGCAATGGAGATGTCACCAGGAGGCGACATGGTGCAGCGGATCGTGGTGGAACAGTTCGTGGCAATGCGACACACACGACAAAGTCCCGGGAGGGACTAGATCATATGGAGGTATGATCGGGAGCTACTGGGAGCTCCGCTTTGGTGAACAACACGACGGCAAGAAGGGCTATGGATTCAAGGAGTGAAGGCCATGGTACCGCAGAGGCGGGTCTTCCGGGCGTGCACCGAATTTTGCATCGGATGAAAACCTTGGTCATCAGCATATGGGGGCTGGGTTCCACCAAGGGAAAAGTTCGAATGCAAGTACCAGTGAGTTCCATGGGAGGGACTTGATCATACAGAGGTATGATCGAAGCAGCTGGAGAGTTGGACTGCTCCAGAGCTCATATTCGCTTAAGGGAGCCCTACAAGTCAGAGGACAAGGTCGAGTAAGCGAACGTTGCTACCAAGGAAGCTAAGGAGAACAGAATCGGTGCAAACTCTACAACGTGATGGCAGAGGCCATGGATGAGAGTTGCAGTCTGTCTTTCCATCGACCAAATGGACTGCTTAGAAGAACACAGTGGTGTTGAAGCAGGGGGTCGAAAGGGGCGAGGAAGCGACGACGAGTCCAGAGGGACTTAGCTACCCAAAATCAAGCATCAGTTAGAATGGAGGTGGACTCAGAGGAGTGCCACGGAGACATATCTACTGATCGTGAAGAAAAGGGATGGAGATGCGAGGCGACGGATGGTAGGGCCATGGGCATGGCAGCGCCATGGTACCGCAGAGGCGGGACTTCCGTCAAAGTCATTGATCCCTTGCTCTCACGGAGGGAGAGCGCTTGGTCGTGAAAGAGGCCGAGGAGGTGGAGCATGCAGAGGCAATCTCCAAGTACCGAGACAAGGCTGAAGGGCAGAGGCCAAGAAACTTCGTAAGACCG
Organism: Musa acuminata AAA Group; assembly: GCF_036884655.1. Taxonomy (NCBI): domain Eukaryota; kingdom Viridiplantae; phylum Streptophyta; class Magnoliopsida; order Zingiberales; family Musaceae; genus Musa; species Musa acuminata. The sequence continues at coordinate 10,261,468 of NC_088335.1, read as the reverse complement.
GTGTCAACAAGTTTCTCATCAAGATAGCCGTAAGGGAAGGATTTCGGGTCATGCAAGAGTGCACGACCAAGGAACGAAGCAGGCAGTACGCGGTGCTGTACCTTTGCTACTCAGTGGAGTAGGCGGCAGGGTTGATGGAGAAGACGGTACAATCCCAAAGGCGACCTCATCTATCAGAGAATTACTCCAAGTTGGGGTGAAAACTTCCTGCATTCCAGAAGTTCAATGGCATTGAGAAGGTGAATCACAGTAACTAACTCAACGCAAGGAGTGCAAACACTTCAAGTGCTTCAGAAGTGTGAGCAAAGAGCAGGCGAAGGCTAGTAACCAGCTCGATGCATGAAGTACAACCTCGAGGAGGCGGGCGAAGTCAAGTAACTTTTGCCTTCTCAACTCTTAAGAGAATGGGCGAAACCGAGTACCCCAATTCTCTTATCTATCCAGCAGAGGAGCGCTGCACAAGTTCAAAGACCCTTCGAAGATAATGGAAGACAATAGTTGTCAAATCCTCACCAACGGTGATCAGTGCTACTGAGAGTAGATTGTCCGCCTCATTTCCCAACGAAATGCCAATCGAAAGCGGAAGTGATGCGAACCTACTTGGATGTGACAACTAAGTGAAAGAAGAGTCAATGAGCAGATTGTGTGGAGGAAGGACCCAAAACTTCAGAAGTTTGCGAGGCGATGCTTGTTAAAGCTCCAACAAGCATCCACCCAGTTCAAGCAGCATGTGGAAATTTTGAGAGACTGGCGCACTAAGGATGGTCTTTTCCTTCATTTGGTGGATCCGCAGGAATCAACGAGGATCAATACAACTCAGCCAACCCCACACCAGAGTCAGAGTCATTGGCGAGTTGAAGCAGCATGGCGAATCAAAGGTTCGACTACTCAGAAACAGCAGCGGAGAGCAGCTGGGAGCCAGGAGGCGCATTGCAGCTGGAGCGGAAGATTGAAGACTCAGCAAAGGCAAAGAGTTGCAGTGTTCACAAAGGCTTCGGCGAGGACGTCGAAGGGATAAGTGGGGGAGAATATAACGGACAAACTTCTAAACAAGATGTTGGATGTAATGCTTATGTCTGTCCGTTGTCTTTTGGCATGTTCATGCCTTGTACAGCAGGGAGAAGGGAGGCCGAAGGCTAAATAGTCCCATGTTAGTTGGGTTGGTGGCCTCTTTAGGCTTGTAAATAAAGGTTGTGTCATGTGGACACGTGCGAGAGCTTTTCGGTCTGTAATGGACCATTTTACCCTTTGTTGTGCCACTGTTCAGAGCTTGTAAAGTCTGTTTGTAATTTGCATTGTCTATGAAGTGTTTTTCGGAAATGTTTGCTTGTGGATCCCGATTGAGACGTTCTCTTTAACCCGTTCTCTCTTTTGTTGGTCCTAAGGGACAATGGGAGGCTTCGGGGAGGCTGACCTTTGCGGACGGACGCGCGAGGGTGCCGCACGCCTTAGGCAAAACCAGCTAAGGTCGTGACAGTCCTGCACGTATTTTCCCAAGTGATTGCAGCCAGAACATGCCCATCGAAGTTCTACATTGCTGCTGTTGGCCTTGTTTTCTTGTGGTCCCGAGAACAAACACCTTGTGTGCGACGACGATCCTAGCTTGAATGCTACTCTTCTTTCTCGAGGACGACGGGATCTACTCCATTCGCCACTAAATACTTCGCGTGCCACGAAGGCCAAAACCGGATCGCACGAGGAATCCGACCACCCTCCTCCTTTTCCAAAGCATGGAACGCAGCCGACCAAGATTGGACACCGACCAAACGAGTAAGAGGAGAGCGACCAGAAGAACAAACACGTACGCGCACAAATATGTAGAGGTTCCAACCAAAGTAGCAATAGCAAATCATAGCCTCAACACGAATCTCCACGGTAAATAGATCACGAATCCTCCTTTCAACTCCGTTCTTCCAACTTCAGATCCATCAATTTTGATGCTTTACCAAACATAACAATACATCCAATAATGCACATATCTACACGATAACATCTCAATTTCATTGTTGATCGAGAGACCAAGCCATCATCATTACGGTGTGCAGAGCCGAATCATGTAGAATCGCTATGGACTAGACTTCGATTCCTTTCGCCAGCAACAAGAAAACAAACAAGGATGGCATGGAAAGTTGCGGAGGGTGGCGAAGACCGAAAAGAATGAGGGTGGAAAGATTCTTTGCGATTGATAGGTAGAACACTCCACAGAACAATCGGAAGAGGCTGTTGCATCAAAACATGAAATCATGGTTCTTTATGCTGCCTATAATTTTCCGTTGCAATCCAACTTTTTTATGCATTACTACAATAACACATTAGTCAAGTAAGTCAAAGGAGGAGAAAAATGACCAACTTGAAGTCTCAAGTAGATGCTAATTACTTGGGAAGGATACACAAATGTATTTGCTTCGACATATGTTAGATATCTTGAGAACGAAGTCTTAGAAATTTTGTTGATTTCTAAGGGGAAAAGGTGTCTAATAGAGGATTATATGATAAATATTAATTAATTAATTGACTGATAAATATTTTATCAGATCATCATAAGATTATATGATTTTCTTAAAATTAACCAAAACCTTCATCTACGAACAGGATACAACAAATACTTTGGTTGAAAGAAAATAATTAAGAAAAGAAAGATGGGATAATTTAGAATTAACTCGAAGCTTGTAATGTCTCAAGCTAAAATATCATCCTTATATCTAAGATTGATTGTAATTTTTACTTAAATATTTAATCGATATTATTCCTCATCGAGTATAATTGTAGAGTGACTTAATTAATATCTTTTAACGAATTAAATAATAAAAATATATTTAAACAATAGAAATACTATTATTTGTAAATGAATTTGATAGATCAGAGGATTAATGCTCCATTTATTAGTGATGGGATATAAACAGAAATAAGTTTTTGTATATGAAAAAATACTAATAGGCCATAACACACAGCGAAATTAAATAGAACCACAATCAAATAGAACACCAATATATACGTGGAAAACTCCTTCAATATGAAGGGTAAAAACCACAGGGCAAACTAGAGATGATCCACTATAATAATAATGAATATATAAATCTCAATCTCTTGCCCAAAACCCTAGCAACAATCACAAGAGAATAACTGGGATACAAGAATCACGTCACTGTACACAATATATAAATCCTCCCTAATTCTCCCCAAGTAATTACAGTAAGAATCTACTATATATATGATTTAACCTCAGATGAAAGCATTGCTAGATGATTGAGAATACAAGGATCCTTGTCTTCTTCCCTTTCTTTTTTTTTCTTTTCTGCCTTGTTCTCCTCCTTTTCTTTGGAATACCATGACTGTTAAAAACTACCATGTTGCTACCATTTTTTGCCTCTTTTTATAGCCACTACACCCCTCCTAATATAAATTAGGGTTAGATTAAGATGAGATGAGCTGTGGGCTAAAAAAGTCCACCTTGGACTGAATATGGGCTGTCAACCCAACAACCTCCCCCTTCAGCCCATGAGAGAGGTGATACTATGACTCCTCAATGTGAAACCATACCGACCAGTTGTCGACATATCTCCTGTCTTTCTTTTGGTAAGGTCTTTGTCAACATGTCTAATCCGTTATCATCTGTGTGAATTTTCTAAAGCTGCAATTGCTTCTCTTTCTGCTCACTTTCAATTGCTTCCTAGTAACTCTATGGTTCACCTGTATCAATAAACATCACATACTCATCTGTAGAGTATCTTCTGGAAGGTTGACGTTATCTAGAATATTTTCTCAATTGAAGTTCCGTAGGAAGTTGCTCTTCAATTTCTTCTTGCTCAACATATCCTAATATTGTCAACCATCTTCTTGCACATCTCCTCCATCACCATAATATACTGGAGGAGTAACTGGGTCACAATATGCTAATCCTTCTTCCGAAGTCTTGGCTTGTGTCTTCTTCTTCAAATCCTCAAAGGTTTGATCCTCAAAGAAGACCACATCTCTGCTTCTGAACACCTTCTGTTTTTCTGGATCCTAACTAAACTGATCATGTGAGTAACCAAGAAAAATATATTCTTTAGTCTTACCATCCAGCTTGGACCTCTCATTGTCTAGAACATATGTAAATACACGACAACCAAACACTCTCAAATGCCTATAGGAAACATCTTTCCCTAACCATACATGCTCTACAACATCACCATCTAGGGTTGTACATGGTGATAAGTTGATCACATCAATTGCAATCCTCAAAGCCTCATCCCAAAACCTTTTGGGTAGCTTACCTATGAAAGCATACATCTATCTTTTCCATGATGGTACGGTTAATCCTCTTTGCAATTGCATTATGCTGAAGTGTACCAGGAACTGTCATCTCATGTTGGATCCAACGTGATCTACAATAATCATTAAATGATCCTGTGTACTCATCACCATTATCTGATCTTATGCATTTTAATTGTCTTTCTGTCTCTCTTTCAACCCTGGCATGAAACTCTATGAAGATATTAATCACATAATCTTTGGTCTTCAAAGCATAGACCCAAACTTTCTTAGAAAAATCATCTATAAAAGTAACAAAATAAAGTGCATCACTTATATCAAGAATATCAACAGATCCACCAAGAGTTTTTATCCTCAAAGGACCACATACATCTGTATAAACACGGTCTAAGGCATGTAATTTTCTAGACATAATAGGACTAGCAAATGAAACTCTGTATTGTTTACCAACCAAACAATCAATGTAAGGGTTCAGATGTGTACCTCTGAGGTCTGGCAATATCTCTCTCTTGGAAAGAGCTTGCAATCCCTTCTTGCTTATGTGTCCCAATCGCCTATGCCACAACTCTATACTGAAGTCTTTTTTTATAGCATTTAACTGCTCACCACAAGCTTTGGCTTGCAACATGTATAAGGTGTGACATTTCTTTCTACTAGCTATAACATGAGAACCCTTACTAAGGTTTCATTGCCCTATGAGAAATTTACTATCATAGTCTTCATCATCTAGCCTTCCAACTGAAATTAAATTCGGTCTCAAGTCAATCAAATGTCTCACATCCTTAAGTACCAACTTGCAGCTAATGTTGGTCTTTAAATGGATATCACCCATGCCAATAATATCTATTGTGCCATAGTTGCCCATCTTGGCAACACCAAAATTTCCAAACTTGTATGTAGCAAAAAACTCCCTCCGTGGTGTAGCATGATAAAAAGCACATGTGTCAATCACTCACTCAAGATCCTGACACACACAAGAAAAAAAATCATCAGAAAGAAACAAAATCAAATAATCACCCCCTTGCACTATAGCTATGATATTATCTTTTGACTCTGTAGACTCAACTTCTTTTCCCTTTTCCTTGCTCTTCTTAAGTTGCTTACATTGATTCTTGTAATGTCCTTTGTCATCATAATTATAGCAAACAATATATTTTCTTGATCTTAACTTGTTTCTACCTATGCGTGAATTGCTTCTAGAATTTGACATTCCTCTATTCTCTAAGATAAGTATTTGTGAATCATTCTGAGATATTGTTGAATTCTTTCTTCTCAACTCCTCATTCAATAAACTGTTTGTAACTTGACTCATGATGACAACGCCATCTGACGCAGAATTACTGAGGGAAACTACCAGTGTCTCCAAACTTTCTGGTAATGAACTGAGAAGTAACAATGCCTGCAACTCATCATCAAGAGACATTTTCATAGAGGATAACTGGTTAGTGATACTCTACATTTCATTCAAATGCTCAGCAATAGAAGCACCCTCTCTATATTTTAGGTTCACAAGTTTTTTGATAAAAAAAATTTTGTTACCAGTTGTTTTTTCTTTCATAGAGACCTTCCAATTTTTTCCAAAAAGAATATGTAGAATTTTCAGTAGAAACATGGTTAAAGACACTATCATCAAGCCATTGTCGAATAAACCCAACTGTTTTTTTATCTAACCTCTTCCACTCATCATCTGTCATAGTTGTGGGTTTTGTATTATCCCCCTGCAAAGGTCCATACAAATCTTTGCAATACAAGAGATCTTCCATTCTTGGTTTTCATATCATCCAATTGTTTTCATTTAAACTAATCATGTGAGAAACATTACTGATCTCTATATTCAAATACAAAATTAAATCACTACAACTCTACTCCGATACTAGTTGATGGGATATAAAGATAAATAAATTTTTGTATATGAACAAATACTAGCAGACCATAACACACAGCGGAATTAAATGGAATCACAATCAAATAGAACACCAAGATATACGTGAAAAATCCCTTCAATGTGAAGCGTAAAAATCAGGAGGCAAACTAGAGATAATCTACTATAATAATAATGAATATACAAATCTCAATCTCTTGCCCAAAACCCTAGCAACAATCACAAAAGAATAACTGGGATACAAGGATCACGTCACTGTGCATAATATTTAAATCCTCTCTAATTCTTCTCAAGTAATCACAATAAGAATCTATTATAATCTGATCTAACCTGAGATGAAAGCACTGTTAGATGATTGAGAATAGTCTCTTTATGTTGTCCTTATCTTCTTCCCTTTATTTCTCTTTCTTTTCTATCTTGTTCTCCTCTTTTTCTTTGGAATCTCGTGGCCATCAAAAAATACCCTGTTGCTATATTTTTCTACCTTTTTTACGATTACTATAACCCCTCTAATATAAATTAAGATTAAATTAAGAAAAAATAAGTTATGGACTGAAATGCCCAACTGAATATGGGCTGTCAGCCCAACATAGAAGCCATAAATAGCCCAAATATATATATTTGTAGAGATATTGGCTCATTTTGAGAATTTTTGGCCTTCTGGTATGCATGATGAAGTTTTGATTTGCTTGCAGGACTTCCACGAGGTAGTGCCCGACTGGTAGGAGGTCACTAACGGAAACGTCCGGCGAGGGGAGAAGCAGGTCCTTTGCAAGATCTGCCGGAGGAAGCCGCCGACTCTAACATCTCGTCTCACTTCGGACGGCAAGTTGAGCGCACGCCAAACACCCAGCTTTCGCATTCTTCCATGCCCAGTTCCGCGGAGGTGCACAGCCTCGAACCAGCTACCGGAACCAGCAAACGAGAAGGAGAAGCTGAGGAAAGACAACCGCAAGCGAAGTGCCGCTTCCAGGAGCTCCTTGGTTCTCTCACCGACTACGCGACGTAGGCCAAGTCGGCTTCAGGCTCCTAACGAGGGCAGAAGCAGGCGGGACGAGTAGGAAAGAAGGGGTTCGCAGAAGAGCAAGGATGAGGCGTTAGGCTTATCGAGATGCCACCGAAGGGTTCCGAGGAAGATGAGCTGTGTGTTGCCATGCATGCAGAGCAGCAAAGGCCCAAAGGGTCGTCGGACATCGGTGACCTCTCATGTCTCTTTTCCTGGTTATTAATTATTTCCCTAAAAATTACTGGTATCACTTCATAACACGACACAATCTGGTCCACAGATATTGTCGTAGCAAAGACGCGAACACAAACGGAATCAAGTTGATTGGGTGCACGACAATACGCCCTTACCGGCTCCTTTCGTAACAGGGGCGGTGGTGGGGGCCATGACACAACTCGGCGTTGCATGAGGCACGTGACCGGGTGATGCCTCTTAAGACACCCTTCGAGCCGCTCAACCTCTGCGTTCTCCTCGCCCTTTAATTAGTCTCTGGAGCCATCCTCGTTCTGTGCACTATCCAGTGGACAAAAACATTGGGCGGCCAACACCCGGATTCGACCGCTACCAAAACTGCCTCTTATCGGGTCGGATCCACTGACAATCCATTTCCAAAACACCGTTGGAATGGTCGCCTCCCTTGCAACGAAACTAGAAGTTCCAAATGGCCCAAGAAGACATGGACGTTCTCGGTTGACCTCGACCGCTGATCCTTGTTGCTATTTTTCCTTCCCCCATCATCAACCACAAGAATAAATTAAGCATGCCTCCATATATAACACTGACGGTGCTAAATAGAATGAGCTTTATGTAGCATCCAACGAAGCAACGACAAGGATACGCGGGTGTACGCTGACTGCACCGCCTTAAACTTTCGAGTGCAGGAGGCGAAGTTGGCCTTTTGAAGCAGCCAAGAGTCGCACCCTAACCCGCTATCCAGCTATAACACGGCCCTTTTGTGTGGCCGAACAAGTCCGAACCACCGAGTCAGTAGTGAATGGCGTCCTCCACATCCCTGCAGCACTTCGCTCCTCCTGCCCGGACCTCCCCGCGGCGCGAACCCGCGAGGCGGAGGCTGACGGTCACGGCGGCCGTCACCCCTGCAACTGAGGCCGCGACGGCTGGGGTGGCGGAGGAGAGGTTGGAGCCGAGAGTGGAGGAGAGGGAGGGCGGCTACTGGGTGCTGAAGGAGAAGTACCGGGAGGGGATCAACCCGCAGGAGAAGGTGAAGCTGGCGAAGGAGCCCATGAGCCTGGTGCTGGAGGACGGCATCCGCGAGCTGGCCGCCAAGTCGATGGAGGAGATCGACGCGACCAAGGTCCACAAGGACGACATCGACGTCCGCCTCAAATGGCTCGGCCTCTTCCACCGACGCAAGCACCAGTGTGAGTCCCTCAGATCTCCGTTGTTGTGCCGTAGCAGTAATCGTTCCTATGCAGTAGAAATTAGTATATAATATCAGCGTTAACTCTCGTTATCAGCGACAACTTAGATTTGGGTTTCCGGATTCAGATATTTTCGTACCCATTAACTGTCCGCCGCCCAGTAAATCTACTCTCCGATGGGTAAGAAAAGTATTGAATCGGTTGAAGATTAGCTAGATGTTTAGCTGCGCCGTATCCAAACAAAATAAAAGACGGGGAAGACCAGTTGCGGCTTGGCTCTCGCTGGTTGCCAAGGGTCAGATATTAGTGTGCGCCTGTTGCCCAATGCGTAGAGTCAATCATGAAGGTCGTCTGTCGGATGTGCTGTCGTTCTTGGATTAGGTTAATGAACATTCATCGCCCAATTCATCTTCTGGATCAGTCCGGTTAATTCAATTGCGATAAGTATGAGTTGTGTCTCGATGCCGTTGACCGTGTCTGTAACTTTGACAATGGCGGCGGCTGTGTGGTGTGGGAGCAGACGGGCGGTTCATGATGCGGCTGAAGCTGCCCAACGGCGTGACCACGAGCGAGCAGACGCGGTACCTGGCGAGCGTGGTGGAGGGCTACGGCGAGGACGGCTGCGCCGACGTGACCACCCGGCAGAACTGGCAGATCCGGGGCGTCACCCTCCCAGACGTGCCGGCCATTATGCAGGGCCTCGGCCGCGTTGGCCTCACCAGCCTCCAGAGCGGCATGGACAATGTGCGCAACCCCGTCGGAAACCCCCTTGCCGGCATCGACCCCCACGAGATCGTCGACACCCGCCCCTACACCAACCTGCTCTCCGCCTTCGTCACCGCCAATTCCCGCGGCAACCCCGCCGTCACCAACTTGTGAGTCCACCTCTTCTTCTTCCTCTGTTGTGGCGTGGTGCGTGCCTACAGCTATCCATGTGTGCTTGTTTGTGTGCCGCGCAGGCCAAGAAAATGGAACGTGTGCGTCGTGGGCTCGCATGATCTCTACGAGCACCCGCACATCAATGACCTCGCCTACATGCCTGCCATTAGGGACGGGAGATTTGGCTTCAACCTGCTGGTGGGCGGATTCTTTAGCCCCAAGAGATGCGCAGAGGCTGTGCCGCTCGACGCTTGGGTCCCCTCCGACGACGTCATCGCCGTCTGCAAAGCCATCCTGGAGGCTTACAGAGATCTCGGTACGAGAGGCAACCGGCAGAAGACTCGCATGATGTGGCTTATCGACGAACTCGTCAGCTTCTCTTCCTCATCTCTGCTGCACCCAGATCTATATGTGCATATGGTCTTCCATGTGGTTGATGTTTGTGGTGTTGCGACAGGGCATAGAAGCGTTCAGATCGGAAGTGGAGAGAAGGATGCCGCAGGAGCTGCTGGAGAGGGCATCCGCAGAAGAACTGGTGCAGAAGGAATGGGAACGAAGGGATTACCTCGGCGTCCACCCCCAGAAACAGCCCGGCCTCTCCTTCGTCGGCCTTCACATCCCGGTGGGCCGGGTGCAGGCGTCCGACATGTTCGAGCTCGCCCGCCTCGCCGACGAGTACGGCTCCGGCGAGCTCCGCCTCACCGTGGAGCAGAACGTCATCATCCCCAACGTCGACGACGCGCGCGTGGAAGCGCTGCTGGACGAGCCGCTGCTGAAGGAGAGGTTCTCCCCGGAGCCCTCCCTGCTGATGAAAGGGCTGGTGGCATGCACCGGGAACCAGTTCTGCGGGCAGGCCATCATCGAGACGAAGGCGAGGGCGATGCAGGTGACGGAGGAGGTGGAGAAGAGGGTGTCGTTGGGGCGGGCGGTGAGGATGCACTGGACCGGCTGCCCGAACAGCTGCGGGCAGGTGCAGGTGGCCGACATCGGCTTCATGGGGTGCATGACCAGGGATGCGGAGGGGAAGGTGTGCGAGGGGGCGGACATCTACTTGGGTGGGAGAATCGGGAGCGACTCGCATCTGGGAGACCTGCACAAGAAGGCGGTGCCGTGCAAGGACTTGGTGCCGGTGGTGGTGGACATCCTTGTGGAGCACTTCGGGGCCGTCCGCAGGGAGAGGGAAGAGGACGAAGAGGAGGAGCAGCTCGGTGGAAACTGAGAGATTCAATAGTTCTTGTAACGCGGAGATGCTCTGTTATATTCCAGTCACAGAAAACATTAGTCTCTTCTGATTCCGCCATTAGAACAGTATGTTTTTATGGCAGAAGCAAATCGAAACAACCAGATAAATGAGAATAATCTCTTCTCGTCTTCTGTTCTTGATTCAATCCCCCTCTCTCAACTTGTCAATTTCTTTGGACGTGTTTAGAACAGAGTGGAAAGCGACTTGATTTTGATGATACAAGCAAAAATACTGCACATTGCCACTGATATGAACTTGGAACACAGTGAAATGAATTAAAAATGTGTTCCGTAGGTAATTAGGATGATTACCTTTTCTACTTTGAGGAAGTATAATCAATCAATCAATCAGTCACCCTAATGAAATTGCCCAAATATTCATTTGATATCAGCTCGTTGGCTCCCACCTAAAATGTTCCAAGTCAACAATTACATGATTTTTTTTTCTGTTTCAATAAAATTATCATCATAGTTACTTTCTATATTAAATCCAATATTTATTTTACTTTTAGTATATTAAATTCTGTTTCAGCTATTAAAAGAATAATCTTTTGAATTAATCACTATTTAAAGAACAATAATGCCATGAAATAAACTAGAGATGCAAAAGAGTGAATAGATTGATTTTAGGGTGAATCTACCACGCAGAGTGACGAGAAACTTATCGAACATCATAAGAGACATCGAGAGTATTCCGACTATATTTCTTGGACGCTTAAGTCAGAAACTTACTCCACAAGTCATCTCATAGTCTATGGAGAGATATCGATATCGAGGTGTCCAATGTCTTCTAAAGTATACTGATCTTAGAAGCTGTGGAATTATCTCAATAGAGGAGTAGATATAGTCATGCGTCATCATTTGACTCGGCTGATATATGAATCCTTCCAAATTTTCTTTTGTCTCGTTAAAGCCATTTAACTTCTGTATCCGTTTACAATTAAATCATGCTTTCATTTGTCACCTTAGTATCCATTAAATTCTTTATCTGCTTCGTCATACCATCAACATCAGTCTCCGAATCTATTGCGAGCTACGAATGCAAGTCTGTCGACACTCTTAGAAGCAAGTGATACGTCTACTCCATTGATCTTTCCCCTTGACGGCTTGTACGATCCACCAGGAGTCACCGAACGATGATGTTGAGAAGTCGGCGATGAAATGGCTCACAGGAGTCCCGTAAGGAAGCTGCTCAACATTATAATGCCACGAGCATTGCGTTCTTTCCTTGCCTCTGTGCTAAGTGAAGTCGGCGTTGCTCGTATGGCAGTGACTTCGAATGGTGTTCGACAAATCTCCATCAACTCACCGATTTTTCTATGCAGGGACATGACTTCCGGAAGTATGTCTCCCTCCGCCACAATATATTTGCCCAGCCACTCAATTTCAACGACTCCTCTCGATTCCAGAAGAGACCTGCACAGTGCCCCCCCACATTCACCTGTCGACGTTGACGAATGCGTGGGAAGGTGCCGAGCCTAAACCCTCGTGAAATCACTAGAGCGTTGAAATCTCGATGCCTAGAATGCTGCAGAAAATTTGTCTTCCATACGAAACTCATCCTGTGGATATCATCCTAAGATGTTACAGCTCTGATCGCTAATGTCGTCGCTTTGTGGCCTGAGGACCCGAAAGTGATGCAGCTGCAGGGGTGGGCTCGTCGAGGCGGCAAAATCCGACACACGATCTGGTAGAGATTCTGATATGATGTCAACCTGACGATTTAGCGGAAGATGTGATTTGAGTATGCTACGGTGCTCATATAGTTCATTAGTCCGATAAGAACTTCGAAGCATCTAGAAATGGAGCTCTACAAGTCAAATTACTTAATACCTAACCTAAATTTGTTTGGTCATGTTTGGATAAACAAACTTGCACGCAATGTTTGGTCATGACCGATCGATCGAGAAAAACAAAAGAACATCTAACTAGCTTTGAATGCTTAATTTGAGTGCACGCTGAGATGTGACGGGACTTGCAGAACCCACATTGCTGTGCAAGGGTCAGTATCAAATGCCTCAGCTCTCCAGAGACTTCTCAGGCCGGTGCCGGTGCCGGTGCCGGTGCTGGTTCTGTTGTGTGACCCCCAACGAGGTGGAACCCCGGCTAGGCTGTTCCGAGGACTTGTTGGTACAACCGCACAAGGGGCATCCACATCCCCGTCCCCACTGCCGAATCAGACCGTCGCTGCACCGTCGTCCACACGTCCGGTGTGAGACGAGCACGTCGTGTCCTGTTCCTCGGGGCACATGCAGCCTTTCGGCTCCTCCTACTTGTGTGGCCACCTGAGGCGGCCGAGGACACACACCTGGAGCACCGCGCGGCGCGACACATGGCGACCCGTAGCACATGGAATGTGGCAGCGGGTCCCCCGTCGCGTGGAGGGTGATGTCACAGGTTATGATGATACTTCGCCATCTGATCATGGAACGGCGACTGAGTGGGAAAAGGAAACATGCACGTTGAGGGACCGCAGACGCACCACTTTAAGAAAGAAGAACTCCATTTCATTGAATTAAAATATATGTTGGAAGGATTAACACAATTGGAGAACAAAATTAAGGGGGGGGGAACAGAGGAGAGTCGACCCCTCTCTCTTCTTCCGGGGGAGAAGCCCTCAGGGATCATTCATTATACAGGATAGGTTAAAATGGAGTAGCATCAGGTTTTCTCGCTCATGCAGGCGGACGTCCTTGTCCTGCTTCTTCGCTGCCGCCGGTGACTCTCCACAGCTTGGCCGGAAGTCCTTGCTTGGGCACCGGGAAAGGGCAGTACTCCACCTCACCTTGGTGTCCCACAATCTCCCACCTGCATCACCATGCACCCCAAGCTATCAGTACCAGTTGGTGATGATGAAGACAGCAGTACAATCTTTGAGCGTGCTATAACCTGTATTTGGTCGCAAGATGATGGATCAGAATGAGCATTTCAAGTTTCGCCAGCTCATTGCCGGGGCAAGCGTGAACTCCATTCCCAAATGGCAAGAAAGTATTGGGCTTCGGAGCAACCTGTGTATACACGATTACTATCTTTATCAAGTCTACGGTTCCCCAAAATAAAGGAAATCGAGTCTTTTACAGAGGCAAGCAGTCATATTTATGACGCGAACAACGTAACCGAGAAGGCATGCAAGACATAAAAGACATGAAAGAAACTATGTATGCGTAGATCATACCTCGAATCTACAAGGATCGAACACCCGCGGTTCTCGAAAGAATTCTGGATTGTGATGTATGTTCCTGAACAAAGGCATCACCTTCCAACCCTTTGGTATAAGGTATCCTGCGTTCCATGACCATTTGGCTTAATACTTCACAGTTACAGTATGAAACACTACGTACACAGGCCACTGTTATGGCGTTACTCGTGCTCAATTACCTTTGTACACCACATCAGCCACAGCCTCCCTAAAAGTGAAAGAAATGATGCTCGCCATCCTTAAACTCTCCAATATAACCTGGATCAGAAGAGAGGTACACCACTTGCCATGGTCAATCATAAGCACAGAGAGACAGTCGATGAAAGAGAGGTATCCACTATCATCACTTGTGCAAAGGGGGAAGAGAAGTCCACACACGCACACACACACATCTACTCACCTTGTGAGTTAGAGCCATGCTTCGCGTTTGCCCCCATGTCAGGGGTCGACTTCCAAACTCGTTGCTCTGCTGGATCACCATTTGCTCCGCCTACATGAAAAAGATGGCGAGGTCCGATCAGTGTCCCTGCTAACAAGTTAGTTCTCGAACTGATCATGACTCGGTGCTTCGGTGTTCTTACTCTGACAGATTCAAGAAGCTTCGGGTGGTCGTGGAGGAACTTTAGCACCCATGTCATGACGCTGGCCGTGGTGTCCTGTGCGGCAAACAGTACGCCGATGATGTTGTCGGCGATCTGGTCGTCGTTGAGGTGCTCCCCCCTTTCGTCCCGAGAGTCCATGAGGCAGCCCAACAGATCGTTCTCTGTGACTCCCTTCGTCCTCCTCTCCTTCATGATCTCACTCAGTATGCCGCGCAAACGTTTCCTTGCCTTCACGCGGAAAAGAACCGAGTACGGGTTGTAGATAAAGCAGGAGCGGAGCTGGAAGAGACGACGGCGGGGCGATCAGAATCCTTGCTTACCTGGATCGCCTTGTGGTACGGGGTCCCGGGAATGTACGTGGGGAAGGAATTGTAGCCCTTGTCGACGATGAAGTAGTTTTTCTTCAGCTCTACTTTGTACCGCTCGTCCAATCGGCCCCCAAAGATGGTGAGGATACCGACATCAAAAGATAACTGTAGCGAAAATTGAAGTGAAGCCAAGGTGGCACAGAGGTACTAGCTATTATGTTGTCATGTCAGGCCAAAGTCTACCGACCTTCTTCATTGCATGAAAGGTTCTGACCTCCTGACCCACCCATGATTCCAACATGGAGATCACTATGCGTTCGACGTCGGGGACGCGGCCGCGAAGCGCGTCCGGCGACAACGAGCCCTGGACGAGCTTCCTCAACCGCATGTGGTAGTCGCCTTGGTGGAAGAAGAGCGCCCGGGGCCCGATCATCCGCTCCTTGCTCCTCGGGTACGTCGGCTTGAACAGATGAGCCTGCGTCACCAGCACGAACCTCGCCGCCTCGGGGCTGGCCAGCATCACGCACGGGTAGCCCAACAGGTGCGTCTTGAAGATCTCGCCGTACCTGCGACAACACGCCGCACCCCCATCCCCACCACCATTGAGCCCCATTCACCACAACGAAATATTCGAATTCATTCAGAAAATCATGTGCGAGAGAGCAATGGGTACCTCTTCTGTTTGGTGGCAAAGAAGACATTGGGGTCTTCCGAGTAAAGCTGAAGCGTCTCTCCCACGTAAGGCCATCCCATGGAACCAGGTGGGAGCTTATACCCGTCCTGGGATTTCCTCTTGCGCTTTCTGAGGAAGAGCAAGGTTGCAAGGGCCAGGAGAAGGAAGCTGAGAAGAAGGCTGTAAGCCATCCCCATCCCTTCAGTCGTCAAAACTGGGGGTGATACAGAGGTTTTGAGAGGGGATCTTCTGCTGGTGGGGTTTGGGAAAGCATTGATGGGTTTATATAGAGAAAGGTGGGAGAGGGAGAAAGAGGGGCATAGTTGGCAAGTGGCCAATGGGATGGAAGCGCATCCTTTTGATCCCTGCGGTTAGAGCTCTAATTGGACGACAATGTTTTACCATATCTAGATTACTGCTTCACCAGATTTCACCGTATCTTTGCCTGCCAAATTCCAACCCAACACGTGGCCTCTACGCACGAAAAATACCGGGTCGGGAGACGTCCTTGTCAGAGTCCGTGAGGAACTCCTGCACAGCACATGCAACCCATCCGGCTCCACGCGATCCGGTCTGGTTCGAGCTTTCCTTGAACCATTGGGTTCTTCCATTATAAGCCAAATTTCCATCAACTTGGGAGACCACACCACGTGTCTCTTAACTAAGGCGAGTTCTTAAAGGCTCGTTATGGCTGTCATCCATCCATATTAAGATTGGAAGTAATGATCGTAGAGACCCGTTAGTCGTTGACGCTTCACGAGAAACGGGGTCGATCCGAATCCGTTATGGGCGGGGTGGGGGCGTTCCGAGAGAGGGGAGGAGGTCACACCGGATGGGACGGCCTCATGGATCGAGTGCAGGTACGGCGGATCTGCGTGTCAGATCGGGCTCGTCGACGCGGACCCGCTTTATTCCGCATCGACCCAACCAGAGTGCAGTCCAGCTGGAGGCGGGGCCCGCGGAGGACGGCCATCGGAATCGAGACAGCTGTGAGGAAACACGTGTCGAGACGGCGGTGGTCGGGGCTCCAGATAGTTCTAGCGCGCCTCCAGCCATTCCGTGCAGCGAAATCCTTCGCGCCCCGGCTTTGTCGGCCTCGCCCAACGCCAATCCCCCACCCCCGCGGTTCCCTTTGCGCTGCCTCGTATGTGCACGAGGAAATGCCCCAGTGAAGGCCAGCTTTTACCATTATTGGATCGCCATCACTGCTCCACATCCTCCTCCTTCTCCTCCTCCATGTCATGCTGCTGCAAATGACAGGCCCTGCTTTCTCGAACGGCCATGGCGTCGCCATCACCCCCCCCCCCCATCCGCTGGTTTTAATCCGCAGCTGAGTGAACGAGACGCTTGCTTTTCGACCATCCTAAACATATTTTGTGGTGCCAGGAACACGAAAGTGGCTGCCGGAGCCTTTCGACTCGTCCACACTAAACCAGGTAAACTCTCCGTTGCCCTTTGGCCAAACCTTTGAATTTTATCAAAATAATAATAATAAAAATCAATCGAAACAAGCAATACAAAAATGTTTAGTTTTAAACTCGAGTCACATTTCAACTACTTCAATTAGTCTCATTTGGTATGATTAGTGTTGGAGATGTAAGGCGAATTACAAGATAAGGTTAGAATAGCTTTCAGCAGCGCGACGTCATGGAGGGTGTTTCCTTGCTCTGCATAACGAGTTCATCTCTTCTCACATAAAGGAGTTGACGTGGGCCTCGGAAATACGGATTTGATATTACCAAGTCACCATTAGCACATCTCATCCTATATCATGTGGAATCTATAAGATCGATGCGGTCGCTAACGATATCGGACGCTAATATAAAGATATCGACGTGGGAAAGATGATGTCCGCCCTTTGCCGACGGAAGCGGTGCCAAGATGTTGTTCCACGTCACCACTTAGACGGCACGTGCTGGAATCCAACATAGATTTCTCCTTGAGAAACGCCTAGAACTCTCGCTCGTCGGTGTCTATTGGGACTTAATCGTGTGGGCAACACGCTGTATTGGGTTTTTGGCTTCCAATAATGCGTGAGTGACGATGTGACGCCAAATAAATCCCTTGCTAATTACAACCCCGAAGTCTATCTTCCTCCTGCTGACGACCCACGTCAAGCTCGCCTTGTGGTTGTGACGGTTGCAGGCAAGCCCCAGCTCGACGCTGCGCCGACTACGCGGCACTGGCCATGCCCCAGATGTCATGGCACCCTATGCTCGTTGGACAACGTAAGACATGTTGCTATGGATTAGGACGGTTGGTGGCAGGGATGGGGATGTTTCCCATCAAGCTGACTGGTTCCCTACAGTCCTCCCCTACTGTACGCCTTCCATGGCGTTCTCGAACCAGCTCAAGCTGACTCTATTATGTCGGTGACGGAGACGAGCGGAAGAACGAATACGAAAGATCAACTCTCTTAACTCTACCATATTAGATTGTTGTTTTATTTTTACCTCTCTCGGCAAGAGTTTACTAGCTCTCTCTACTATTGTAAATGATGATACTATAAAGTAATCAACTTATCACATGTGAATGAATGATTTATACACGATGAGGCCAATGCCTATCACATTGAAACGTTCATCAATGTAACGAAAAAAAAAAATCTTATGTTAGGATTAAAATCAAATAATATTATATGAGTTTTGATATATAACTTTAGATGTCATCCAAAAAAAAGAATCTTTATATGATATTTATATGATATGTTAGATTTAAAGCTCATTGTCTAAGGAGAACTAGACTTTCTTTCTCCTCTCTTCCTATCTTTAGAGAGGTTATAAGAGAAATCGTGATCTCTCAACTGCGTATTCTATGACATATTTTTTTAGTTAATATAGGTCCTATCTATTTATAAACGAGAGCAAAGAGTCCTATCTTCAGTGTTCATATGTGAGTATTCCTAATGAATCCTACTATAATTTGAACTTCTTTTCTATTAGTTAATATTTATTATCAAAATTTAATTAATTTTATTATATATCTTATCTAATTATATAAGGTCACATAATCTTACAAAAAGACCTCGATATTATAAAATAATTCAAATGATCAATAATAAAACATAAAAATTTATTAATAATAAATATAAGATTTATAAGGTTGGATGGAGAAAACTAAGGTCCATAAAATAGAAGTCTCTCTTAAATTAACCTAAACTTAAGAATAAAGTCTTATACATCATATGACATAAGATTTGAATAATTTTCTCAATTTTTTAAAATTTATTAGAGAAAAAAATAAGATCACTTAAAGTGTTTTTCTTCTACATCACTCTCATTAAAATATTAAAATATACATGGTATGTATGAAACAACCAAGCTCTAATGTCATTCACTAAGCAATTTGAATTAGGAATCCAAAAGTTTCCCAATCCTAACACCTATAAATTTCATCTTCATGTGAACAATATTGACTGGTCAATGCCAATTTGAGAAAAAGGATACGCTTCCAATTCGGCCAATAAATAAAGATGTTGACCACCGAAACGTACTCCCAGAATTAATTGGCCTTTTCTTCCTTTCGAAAGATTTCTCATCGAACATCCAATCGAAAAAGCCCTCATAATTATTGAAGAAATGAGTCAATTTCTTCCATACACCTTCAAATAATAAATGATCCAACATTCATTAGCTTGTTCTTTTCCCTTGCAACGCATCTTGATACACAACTTCTTAGTCGCAAGAAGCTGTATATGTTGCGATCCACCTTTTTATTTTTCCTTTTAAACCAAGGAAAATATTGATTAGATTTGAGCATCTCTTAATTTAAACATAATTATGTTTGGAAACATATTTATATTTTTAATATTTATTTAAAGAAACAAATTTAAATGGATGTGCTGCTATGAAATGAATATTCGGTCGTCAGATGCTTTGAGTGTTTCATAAATAATAAATAAAATTTATATTTTAAATATAAATTAACGTAAGTGTTGCTTGATAAATGTATATTTTAAGAATCCACTAAATATTATGTGATAAATTTATCATTCTAATATTTTAAATATTCGTTCAAAAATAAATAAATATTTTTTTATTTAAATTAATAATAAATAAATGAATGTATGTAATCTTATAAAAAAAGATCATATGGCCCAAATATATAATAAATAAAAAATATAATCATATTAATGAATATAAAATAATATAAAAATAATAATAAAATTTTACCTTATATATGACATCAATCATGTTGACAATATTATGATTTTAGATAATATTATAGGGTATTATAGAAATTTAAAAAATTATATTATCATCCTGTAAATACTGAAACACTCGAGTAGTATCGTCGCCTTTGGGTTGGCCAACTCATCTTGGTTTTAGCCTGATTGAGGAACTCTGGTCTTACCTAACATCTTGATTGCCCAAGGAGACATCGATCGCAAAGAATGTTTCTTATATGAAGATTAATGTCGGGAGGAGGCTCTAAATGTGATCTCTCCGATGCTCAAGTCGAGTTTCTAAAATTAGATTTTAACATGAAAAGAGAGCATAACCTCGATAATCATGCTTGTATTTATTTTCTTATAGTTTATTTTTCCCGAATGATCATAAAAGTATTTTTTATAACAAAAAATATTCAAAGAATATTTTAGAATTCTGTTGATTTAGTGATACCAATGAATTAGATTAGATGATGTAATTGTTATCCCATCAACAAGTCAAAGATTTAACAAAAAATGAATTCCATGTTAATGATGTTTTCCGTTCGTACCTTCCGATGTTAGCAACTCATATGAGTCTGTCAATAATATATATATACACTAATGTGCGGTCTATCTCCGCAATATTACATCCAAAGGCTGACTCAAGCCAGCATCAGGTAGACGAGCAATCAGTGGCCAAACCCTATGAGATATCAGACCATAAGATCCCAGCACAGTTGTGTGATACGCTTGACTGATGTCCTCACTCACTCCCAGTTGTTGTTGTTTCAAGGTCCTACCTTAGGTCTTCGGATGGAGATGTGAAGAATGTGCCCACTTTGAGTTGAACTGTAAGTCACTGATGACATCCATAGAACATTTCTCAAGCATCTCATACCTGCGTTCCTTTCGGCCTCGACCTCATGTGCACTGCTGTAGCTTTCGAGTCATTCTTATGGTCCTGCGTTCCTCGGTGACATACATTTTGGAAGTATAAGTCACAGTGGGTTTTCTTTGAACAGTAGAGGAGCACCACTCATCGGATTCAGATGAGTTGCACGGTTGTAGTTTGTACACAGCTTACATGATTCTGTGGTGTGGGCATGCACTGAGAACAACCCACCAAAGTTACCCATTCGTGGAGCTCATATTGGAGTCCTGATAGGGATGATACATCAACTTTTTTACCTTCGGTCGACCAAAAATTCTTCACGGAAACTGGGAATATACTGCATTCATTTGCTGACTTGTTACGGCCACCACGAATGATGGAACTCTTCCTCCTCTTCGTATGATGTAGCTGCATGCTTCATTTCCATGCACATGAAATGATATGGTCCCCGGTCATAATTTGCAGTGGTGAAAGGAACAAGGAAAGGATAGGAACGAGGAACAGTTTGGGTGCACCACCATTGGCTTGTACTTGGATACAACTGGCCTCGAGAGCAGTCCCATGAATGGCTCAGAAACAAAGTACGTAAGATTTGTGTAGGTGGCCTGTTAGAGTGAGTGCAGATCATCATCACCATCGGTGAGTGATGATTAAATGTCTACTAGTGGAGGAGTGACTGGAAACCCAAGATCTGAATACGTGGTGTGGAGGACCATCTTGTCTTCCATGGCACTGCGGCCCTTCAACTCTCATGCGTGCATGCATGCATGCGAGCAGCTGCAGGAGGGCTGTGATGCACACCGATAACTCCACATTGCTTGGCATGTGATCGAGTGCTGTTAGGTTTCCATGTCCTTTTCGATTTAGTTCGCACTGAACTCGCGTGGTGCAGAACATCATCCATCGAGGAGGACCAAATGCTGAGAACAACAAAGATGAGGGGAAAGGGATGGGTTGAGAGGGAAACAACATCTTCAAAATCAAAAGAAATTAAAGGGATAAATAATCAAATAACATATCAAAAAATCGACGTAATTCGATAATTTCCGAGACAAGAATAAAATTTTCATCATATAAGCTTCTTACCATATTAGGATTTTTTTATCCTCTTAAAATAATAATTATTCAAATTTCAAAATACTTACCCATCCTAATGAAATGAGTCTATATCAGTGAGCTAATCTTCATAGGGAACAGTCCTCAAACCAATCTTCCACGTGAACAAACATTATCCGAGCAAAAGAAGTGTGATCGACGACGGCGCCTCCAACACCAACAGCACAGCCGACGGGCAAAAGAGATTTAACGTGGAAGACGAGAAACCACACATGTGGGATCTCCAAACTTAATATCACATGATGAGGTAGTATCTCCACTGACGATGCTTTCAATCAAGCTCGAGTATCCATGGAGCTCACTGCCCATTAATGCAACCCCCCCACCCAACCCCAGGCAGGAAGAGAGACGGATGGAGGCTTGGGAAATTATAGCATATGGTTGGAGAGTCGATGGCACCCACTTTTGGCACATACGGCGCCAAAACCCAAAGCCTTGATTGATGGCATTGGATCCCGGCGTCCTTCCCTTGTGTTGTGTCACCCCTCCATGGCTTTGGGTCGGATATGTGTGGGTACGGACGTGAGTGGCTGTCTCTATTATTTGGATGGGGATCACCAACTCCATTGTTGGGCGTGGCGAGGTAACGAAGGCGATGGGCGGACTAGGACGTGGACATGGGGAGGAGGAGGAGGAGAAGGGCCTCAGAAACGTGATGCATTTGCTCTGTTGCTTGCTCGAGCTGATCTTTTGTTGTTTCGTCGAGCTTATCTCTCCTTCTATTTTATTCTATTACTTGCTTTTTAATAATATTTTTAATATATTATTTACTTATGTATTTATATAAAATGTAAGTGACGAAAACGAGAATTAAACTCAGAATCTTACGATGATCTATCAAAGATATTTACTGTCTTTATTTGGCACATTGTTTGCTTCATACTTCTATATTTTTGATATTTAGATATTATTTAAAAAATTACTTTAGTAAAGTTTGAATGAAAAATATATAAATTAACCTAAAATACCTTTGATTAAAATGTATAAAATTTCAATACTTCTGATGCCCATCATGGTTGGGCCGAGACAATTGGGCCGGCCCATCAAGGTTCATAATAGTTTACTAGAGAGAGAGAGAGAGAGAGAGAGAGAGAGAGAGAGAGGTGTCTCATATTAAAGATATGTGATTTGCAACAAGGAATTCCATAAGACAAAAAGCCATCCCTCTTCCAATTATATTGTTACATCCGACCGATTAATGCCACTATGGATGCCTAAGGTTAGCACTAGCAATTGGCTTAGAAACACATACTCCGGTTGCATTATTTCATTGTATTCACATATGAGTTGGTCAAATCAATTTGGTCTGACTCGAACCAAAATTTGGTTAGTTTTAATTTTAGATTATAATATTTGATAATTATGATTTGATTCTTTTTTTTTTTCTCTCTGACGGGGACTCCCTCCCTTCTCTCTGAGAGAGATAATTATGCCTAAGGTTAAAACTATACCGGATAAATACATAATAAGATTTCTCTAATATTTAAGTTCATTAAAAGAATTTACATGCCAAAGTCCAATTGACAATCTATATGTATCATAGGAGAGAAATATTTGCAGCTTGCATATTAAATCTTAGCCTTCCTTCTTAGGAAGTCCAAAGAAGTGTTCGAGTCGATGACCTTGAAACTCCTATGAGCAGGAGAAATGGGATCACATTATCAAAAGTCGAAAAGGAACTTTTCTAATTAGCTTTTTTTAATTCTTGTGGTGTCTTGATTTTGGTTTTTTTATGATTTTTTAATCAATGTCTTATTCTAGTATTATCCTATTTCCATTAGAAACAATGGTCAAAACGATGTAATGAAGTCATCATAATCAAACTCGTTTTTTGAATGTTATTATAATTAGAAACTGCATGCCTCTCGAGAACGTCTAGAGGTATACTCTACGAGATCTATCATATGCCCAAGTTAGTAATAAGCTCAAGAAAGAGAGTCTAGCATAAGAAGGCAATGATAAATACATACATAATCTCCTCAAATCTTAATAAGATACCATATTATTACCAATCGTCATCATCATGTTAAACTTATATGTTTATATTGTGTGATCAATTAGATGTCTAGCCATGTAACTAATTGCCATATAACCATTGATGACAGTACCAATTATTATTTAATTAAGAAAATGTACCATGAAATTGATCTTTGTAGACACTGATTTATATAAAATTTATATTTTATCTTTCTATTATTTTATTTATTTATCAGAAGGTTTTATCGTCATAAGCTAATGCCAAAATTAGTCATCGATCCACACGACATAGTTGAGTTGATATAATCCACTTTTTGAAATGTGATTACGATATAAGCATTAAGACATTCAATATATCCAATCAAACAAAATATTTTTATGCACCGAATGTGCTTTTTCAAGATACAAACATCAAAACGTTCCATACATCCTATCTAACAAAGCATCTTCCTACGACGACGATACATCCCCTCGAAGCACCCCAAAACGTAAGTATCACTTCATAATTTAGCAAACATGTTTATGTATATGGATGCATCCACTTAAAATATAAGTAGTAACCTTATTAGCATCTTCCAGTAGGCGGAGGCAGAGAGACCTTGTCGGACGAGAGCAAGCAGAAGGCAATAGTGCCAAGGTGACAAACTGGTTTCTCATCTCTCCATCCCTTTCTTCAATTAGAAGAGGAGCAGGGGTCGAGAAGAGAGAGAGAGAGAGAGAGAGAAAGCTGGTGAAGCTTTCTCATGTTCTTGAGCCCCATAACCCAAAAGGGTTCAGCGGTCAAGGATAGAAGGAAGATAGTACGAGTCCGTTGACAATGGAAAGATGAGCTCGCTAGCTTTTGGGTCATTCCACCATTATCAACGGAAAGATAGAATATTAATTTGTAGTGCTAATATGTTATGATTGGCTTGTAAGAGGAAAGAAAAAGGAGGCACATAATTATATAATTATTTTTCGTTCAATCTTAAATTACAGTAGCTTTATTATTATTATTATTATTATTATTATTATTATTTCATAATCCTACTATTTTAAACCATAACTAATACTTAGTTTATTTTCTAAACTACTCTTGATATTTCTTAAAACATCAATACATTAATGCCAACATTTCATTCCCTTAACGTATTATTCACGAGCGATCATAGCTTCTTTAAAATACTCAAACTTATTTTTTAGTAATACCTTGGTGAGTATCTTTTAGTAATGCCTTACTTGATTATTGGAGTTGCAATGCTATACTTGAATTTTATTTTTTCTAATTCTTTTATTCCGATGAAGTGCTGATACGATAGATAAAACAAATTCTTGGCCATTGTTATTATGATTTATTGCCACAAAAGATCTCTGTTACTTCAATTTATTTTTCTCCAAGATCTTCAAGAATCCTTCTTAGCTAAATTGCTTAAGAAGTAGTCATAGATGTTGAAGTATATTCAGCTTCTACAAAGGATCGTACCACTTATTGTTGTTTCTTTGAGCTCCATGACAATACACCACAATCATGTGTAAATCCACCCCATTCACTGTCAAAAAATCCAACTGGCTTCAGGTCTTCTTGGCTTGTCCAACTTGATTCTAAATTCTTTAGTACCTTGTAAATATCTGACAATTCTTTTGGTAACTCCAAAATGAACGTGACTGGGACTATTCATGAATCTAGAAAGTATACTTGTAGCAAACATAATATATGGCCTTGTAGCTATAAGTAAGGTATAATAAATTACCAATCAAGCTTCTACAAAGAGCAGTATCAATCTTCTTTTTTTCTTTAATTTTTCACCAACTAGTAATGGTGTGGTGATAAGATGGCATTCAAACATATTAAACTTCTTTAGAACTTTGTCCACATAATCTTTTTAGAAATAAATATATTGTTTTTCTCTTGATATATAACACTGCCAAGAAAGTGTCTTAGCTTCCATGTCATTTATTCCATATTTATTCAACATGTATATTTTGTTTTCTTAATCTTTAATAATAAATTTAATGGCAAGAAAGTGTTTGCTCAACTTCATATTTTGTTTTGTATATTTATTCAACTTGTATATTTAATGGCAAGAAAGTGTTTGCTCAACATAGACCTCTTCTTTTAATTCTCCATTCAAAAAAACTGATTTCACGTCAAGTTGATACAACAATCAACCTTTGTGAGTTGCTAATGCAATCAAAGTTCTAATAATATATGGCGAGTGACTGGCGTACAAAATTTCATCATAGTCAACTCTATACTACTGTGAGTAATCATATCTTGTTTTTTTGCACTGAGCCATATGCTTTATATTTCACATTGTAAATTCATTTGACACCAGTAGTATCTTTATTTTGAGGTCTATCAACTAGTTCCCAAGTATTATTCTAACATTGTAAATTCATTTGACACCAGCAATATCTTTATTTTGTGGTCTATCAACTAGTTCCCAAGTATTATTCTAACATGATATTCTAACTAGTTCCCAAGTATTATTCTAACATGATATTAGGTCTATCTTTATTCTAACATGTTCTAAACAAGAAAGTGAGTAAAAAAAAAAAAAAAGAATGATTGAAGAAAATAAGAAAGGAGACAATTAAGCTGCACATGAATAAGGAAAGAATATTAGAAGATATTTATATGTGAGAAGAGATTGAAAAAGAGGATGAAGAGAATAGTCCCCGCATTGGTAAATATTAAGAGAGTCAAATGATATATATTTGAGTGTGACCCTCAATTTTTAAATTTGAGTTTTAAAATTATAATAATGTTTAACTTAATATATGTTAAACTTGTGAGTTAACATCAACTCTTCTTTTACTATTTATAATCTTATTTTATTTTTTAAATATTTTAAACTATTAAGAATATTTGTAACTCCTCATTATTATATACAGCTTTTTTTAATTTATAAATAGATATTAATACCATCATCTTCCTCCTCTTCTTTTTTTGCCTCCTCTTTCCTTTTCCTCTTCTTTCTTCTTTTTCTCATCCTTCACCTCTTCTTCTTCTTCTTCTTCTTCTTTTAAAAGTGAAAATTATTAATTTTGAATTGTTAAAATAAGAACTCTATTTATTTTATAATAATTATTAAATTTGATAAAAAATAATTTTATTAAATATTAAAAAGGTTAAATAAATAATAACATATGAGCTTTCTATATGCTATAATAAGCAATAGACGAGTCTCTATTTTTCTAAATCATCTTGGCATCAATATCAATAAAAACTTAAAAATATTAACAAGTGTGTTTGAAGGTATGGATAAGGTAAAAGTTTTAAGGCTTCAAATTTTTCGATCTTATAAAAGATACAAAAACTCTTTATATGCTATAACAAGTAATAGGTAAGTCCTTATTTTTTTGAACCATGTTAGCATCAATATTAATGGAAACTTGAAAAATATAAAAAAATGTATTTGCAGGTATCGATAAGATCAAAATTTTAAGGCTTCAAATTCTTTGGTTTGAATTCAAAACTCTTATAATAAAAAATTCTAAATCTATCACCCAGTTTTGCTCAAAAATCTCTTGTATTATGAATCAAATAAAGTCTTGCAGTGAAAACCTATAAGATCAAATAATAGTAAAAAAAGTTTTAAGGAGTTTATCTTCAAAATTTTATATATCTTCTACTACTTTAGAATAAGCTAAAGATATAAGTATATTATCTATTAATGAATTAGTGGTTTATTTTTAGTTCATGAAAAAAAAAAAGTGAATAGATTTTCATATAAAACTTTTAAACATACTTTCCAAATGAAGATATGTCAGAAGTAGGACAAAAATAAATTTAGAAATTAGATCTCAATGAAGTGGTCAAAATGGTAGAGGTAATGGATGATTTGGTGCTTAAGACAAAGGATCAGACTTATCAAATAAGAGTTAGAGGAACTTTAATGAAGATAATAAAGAAACTTATCAATGTATTTGTTGCAAAAAAATAAAAAACAAAAATATTGTTGATACAAATATACAAATCGAAATGTTCCTTTCTGCATTCAATATAAAAAAACATGGCTATCTTAAAAAAGATTATTGGAACAAAAATAAGTAAATTATCAAAAAAATAAAAAATATTTTTTTATGACATTTGATAAAGAATATTCTAGATTTGTTTAGTTTTGAAATGTAGATTTAGTATTGGTACAAGGGACAAATTTATTTTGAAGGCTTAATAATTTAACTAGATCAATAGTATAGATGAGAAATGATAGTAAGGTTCAAGTGGAAGAAAAATGAACAGTTGCTATGAACATCAAATTTGATAAAAAAATTTATGAATGATGTGATATTTAATTTTGGTTTAAAATAAAATATTATTAATATAAGATGGGTAACTGATGAGAAAAGGATATTATGTTATTTTTTATGATGAAAATATTTGATTTATAATAAAAAAAAGATAACAATTATGAGTATGATAAAAAATAAAATATTTTTTTTATTATTTTTAAATTTCTCCTTACATGCATTCACTACTATTGTTGTTGATAAATCAATATTATAACATAAAAAATATAGCTATCTAAATTATGGTTTGACTAGATTTTTTAAATCAAAAGAATATAATAGTTGTTTTACTTAAAATTAAGAATAAAGATATTGTTTGTGAATCTTATGTTTTTAAAAAATAACAAATAAGTCATTCTTAAAGAGCTAAAGAATAGTTGAAACTTTTGCATATAAATATCTATAGACCTATACAGACAGTCTCACGTGGTAGAAGTAAATATTTTTTATTATTTATAAATAATTGCATAAGAATGATGTGAGTATATTTTTTTGGAAAAAAAGCTAATGCCTTTTTTGTTTTAAAAAATAAAACATATATAGAAAAATAAATTGATTATTTTATTAAAACTCACCATACTAATAGAGGGGGTGAATTCACTTTAATTTTTTTTTTACTTTTTTTATAAAAAATATAAATATTCATATAGAACTAATTACAAGCTACAACCCTTAATAAAATAGAATAGTAGAGTGAAAGATATGAGTTGTGATCGAAGTTGTCAGATGTTTGCTTAAAGAAAAAATAATACTAAAAAAATTTTAGGTAAAAACTATGACTACAGTAATATATTTATTAAATCACTTTCCTACTTAAGATAATATAACGAAAAACATCCTATGAAGTATGGACTGAAAGCCAAATGTAAGTCACTTAAAGATATTTTGTTATGTTGTTTTTCTTTATGTTTCTATAGAGAAAAGAAATAAACTTGATGACAAAAGTACTAAATGCATATTTATGAGATATAGCAATGAAATAAAAGGTTCTATATTTTATGATCCTACAACTAAGAAATTAATCATAAGTTGTGATATTATTTTTAATGAAAAAATTAAAATTATAAAGCAGTTGAAATTTCAATAGTTATTGGAGAGGAAGGCTATAAGAAATATATAATACATTGCATATAGTTAATGCCTCACCCAAATCTTCTTATATTTTGAAAGATTTTAATTCAAAAGATTATAGTGATATTGAAAAACCTTCGATGAAATTTAATAATTTTTTACAGATATATCAGTTTAGTGATTTTATATATTTTACTTTGAAACCCACTTGTTTTGAAGTTACGGTTAAAAAGAAGAATATGTGCAAACAATAATGATGAATTACAAGTTATTAAAAAAATAAGACTTAAAAGCTGATAAATTTGCCCCTAAGGAAAAGAAGCAATAGTTGCTAAAGGATATACTCAAATTTCAAATATTGACTTTTCATAATCTTTTTCTCTGGTTACTAAAATCGATATGATTAGAAAAGTATTAGCATAGAAAAAAAATGATAATTTCATCAATTTAATGTTAAATCAACCTTCTTAAATGGAAAGTTGCAAGAGAAGGTTTATGTAAAGTAGATGGAAGAATTTAAAATTAAAGGACAAAAAGATAAAGAATACAAATTGGATAAAATATTATATAATTTGAAACAAACACTGAGAGTAAGAGACAATAGAATTAAAAGTAGCTTCTTTAACATAATTTTAAAAAAAAGTTTAAGTAAGTTGACTTTCTATATAAAAACCCAAGGTATGAAAATTTTTATTATCTGTTTGTATATAGACGATATTATTTATACTAAAAATTCATCAGATATGGTTGCTGAATTTAAGAAAAATATGATGTCATGATCAATCTAAAGCTTTTATATTATTTTCTAAGAATAAAAATTATTCAAGATGCAAATAAAATTTTTTTATGCCAAGGAAAATATGTTAAAGATTTATTAAAAAGATTTCAAATAGTAGCTTGTAAGCCGGTGAATATTCCAATAAATACAAATGATAAACATATGCTAAATGATAAAAATTGAAAAAATAAATGAGAAACAATATAAAAATTTATTTAGAAGGTTAATTTATCTCAACATTCAAGGTCAAATGTTATGTTTGTAGTTAGTTTATTGTCAAGATTCATACATAGCCTTAGCAAACATCACTCTGAGTAGTTAAAAAAAGAGTTCTTATATACGTTAAAGGAACTCACAATTATGACATATGTTATGAGCAAGTGAAAGATTTTAAGTTGTATTCGATAGTGATTGAGCTCAGGGGTGATTTCATAGATAATAAAAAAGTAAAAATATATTATTTTCTCAAGCTTCGAGACAGAATATGTTACGGCTACAAGTATAACATGTTAAGCAATTTGACTTCAAAAAATTCTAGTAAAATTTCAATAATAGCAAGATGAACTAACAAAAATCCAACAAGTCTATTATTGTAATGATAGAATTGTATGTTCCATCGGCACACAAATGCATTGAAGTTTGTCATCACCTCATTCGTGAACTATTTGATAAAAGAGAAATTCAAATAAACTACTATAACAACGAAGATCAACTTACTAATATCTACATAAAAATTTTAGTAAAAAATAATTTTAAAGAGAAAAACTTCAAGTAATAATTATTTTGAATTAAAAAATATGATAAAATTAGTTTAAATAGTTATGATTAGATGTAATAAAAGATAAGAATTTAGGTTAAGATAAATAGATGAGTAGTGTACGGATAAATATGAGGAGGTTTATTGAGCTATAATTAATTATATTTTAAAAAAATAGATTTTATCGTTTGATTAATATAAATATAAATATATATTTTTAGATGAATGAAAGGATAAAAAGCCTTTCTCTTTCTTCGTACGCTTTCGTTCTCTTGACCAAGTCCAGGAGAAACTCATTCCTCAGGATTTCTACATTGCCACCACGCACACCGACAAGACTACAACAGCGTGTGGGAGACGATGACTGGATTTCTTATCCAATGCTTCCGTCGTCCTCTTCTCTACGGGTGTTGTCGGTAAATTATGGATTATATAAAACGTTAAAATCAAATTGAGTATAGATAGATAGATAAATAAATAAATAAATATTTTAATTTAGTCAGTCATGTAATCCATAATTCTATTTCACACTACCTGTCATCTCTGGTCCAGTTGTAACTCTATATGATCTGAGAAAGCCAGTTTGACATCCTCTCGTTATTATTCTCTTCGCCTGCCACGAGTAGGCGATGACTTCCGCAGCTTTCACTTTCTCTCGATTCACATTCTCCACGATTTATTTAATCCCTTCCTGAATCCGCTTCGTCCCTACTCTTCGCCAACAGCGGATGCAGTCGCCAAAAGCGCAGTCCATGTCCGCGTGAGTCTTCGATGTGTCAAACCATGTCACGCCTCTCCTCCCTCCCTTAAAACCTCAACTCCTCTTCCCGCCGTAGCATGCAGATCAAACCAGAAGAGAGAGTCGTCCTTCCACCACCACCTATTATCAGTCAACCCACGTCGATTCAGCAAAGAACAGCAGCAGTAGCAGCAAAGGGCTATGTCGGGCTGCTGCGATTGGCAGCCGTCATCCTCACGCCTGTCGCGCGAGCAGGAGACCTCCATCATCGTCTCCGCGCTCGCTCACGTCCACTCCGGCTACGCCACTGCCCCCGCCGAGCTCCCGCTCGCTGACACCTGCCGTACGTGCGGCATCGAAGGGTGCCTCGGTTGCGAGCTCTTCTCCTTCGCGGACGACGAGGGAGCCGTCGTGCCGTCCGACAGCAGCGGCTCCGGGGGATCGAGGAGGAAGGGGAAGAAGGGCAGCAGGTACCGGGGCGTGCGGCAGCGGCCGTGGGGGAAGTGGGCGGCTGAGATACGCGACCCGAAGCGGGCGGCGCGCAAGTGGCTGGGCACGTTCGACACTGCGGAGGACGCCGCGCGGGCGTACGACCGCGCCGCCGTCGAGTTCCGAGGGGCGCGCGCCAAGCTCAATTTCCCGCCCCCGGACAACACGCCCTCCTCAAATCCTGATCGCTAGAATCATAAATGAATAGTTTTACAGTGTCACCGAGATCGATCCTCTTCAACATCGTTAATCTTTCAAGAAACACACCTAAATTATGCATGAATAGGGTCTCTGTAAAGAAAGAGAAAGGAAATGTTCGAGTGTACAAATATGAATGTTGCATCCGAAGGTCAAGAGCTACCACTCATTGCGATCGACTACCTTAAGCCCCCAACTCATGTCTTCGCAATGCCTGACATACGGGACCAGAGCCCCTGTATCAGCACCTGTCTTGGCCTTGCAGTCATAGAAGGGAGGGGCATGAAAACAAGGTTCAATGGACATGGCTTGACGGCAAGGAGGGTCAGGAGCTGTATGGTTTTCGGGCTTGAAGAGGATCCATGGTCGTAAACCACCAAGACCTTGAGCCACATACCCGAACGTAGACCATGCGCTTGTCACCAACGCATCTGTCAAGCTCAAGAGATAGATCTCTGCTAATGCTTTCATGTCGTGCATTTGCTTCTCTGTCTGCTGGTATCCTTCATGGCTCGGTTGATAGACACTAATGATTTCACCGGTGACTGTAGGGTGCTCCCAGTACATGTTCCTGATGTTTTCAGAGTATCCAGAGTTCAAAGAAGTCATAAGCACAGCTTTTGATTTGGTTTTTGGGGTCGAAACCACAGTGTCTTGGCCACTGGCGTCGGGAAGAAGCTTTGCCTTCTGAGTGCATGCAAGAATTTGGTCTAACACATACTGAAATGGACCAGCAGCGGTTTCAAAGGTTCTCACCTGTATGCCCACTCTTTCATCTGCCTTGGCAAGATAAGATTGATAATATCTGGTGATCAAACCCCACACTGAATTGGTAGGGTGGAAAAGATAACGTCCCAAATGATGGAAGACTGTCTCTTTCTCTGGGAAGAGATGTTTTAGTTCTTCTTCATATGTTGGGATCATAAAGAGGGATGGCACGAAGTAGTTGTTCGATCTCAACAACAGCCAAGGGACAAATCTAAGAAACCTCTGATCATCTTCGCAGAAGAAAAGCTTATCATAATCACCATAATCATGAGATAAATGGAGATAAATGTAATCAGGCAGGGAGTGTGTTGAAGTACCATCATCACCGTTACCGATAACCTTGTCTTTTAACATGTTCCCATAACTCTTGGGTGTCTTCATGTCAAAGGTATCGAACTCATTGATGGGGAAATCCAGAGGTAGAAGCCATGAGCTTTCAGGAAATGGCTCACAAAAGAGATCAGCCATGTCGAAACCTCGGTCGATAAACAAGACCCTGTTTGTTAGGAGAGCATATAGAAATGCTGAAGCAATAGACAACATCTTGTTGCCTAAGCCACTGTATGATATCCATATCACATAGTTGCACTCTGTTGATTGGGTGCCATGATCAGATTTCAACTGCTCAACTGCTTTCTTGTACAATTCAGTGTTCGGACCACATTTCTTGTGGAGAGCTTCATAGTTTCTCAGTTTCTCCACCAAGTAAGAAGACGGTACATGAGGTGATTCTTTCCGGTATAACACAGATTGGTACCTGCTTAGGCAGGATTGCTCATCAAACCCAGCAGCAAGCAAGCCATGAAGAAATCTATCCTTTGGACCACCAAGGGATGGAAATGTACCATTCTCTAAACCTAGAAAACATGTTAAGTCCTATGAACTTTGCAACAAGAAAATTACAAATGAACAGTAACCTGAGAAAGCAAATATCATGTTGTGGGTAACATTGTATGATGTCAATCTATGGTAGAATAGACATATGACTTTATTGCTAAACAGAGGAACCAATATGCTTTTATAAAGATTCGCAAACAAGTATATATGCACTCTGGAAAACTCTCATATACGCATCAAAGAATGTACATCGATCCATGAAAGATGAAAGAGCCAAGTTTCAGAGTTGTGTACCCCTGGTAGATAAATTACTTGAAAAAAAAATAAAAATTAAGAGCTGTGTGTCGGAAATTCGACTGCAAAGAAAAGGTCAACTAAATTTATAAGGTGACTTTATAGGATAAAAATAGCATAATTGAAACCCTTATTTACGTCAAATTTGGTGGCTTAATTTTGTAAAACATAAAGCAGTTCGGCATCATCATATCAAAGTGCACACAAGTCATGACAAACTGAACTGACAAAGACTCGGAGCTAATATGTGGTATATTGCCAACAAATGACAGCCTAATCTGCAAGTCAACATCAACATGGCCAATGTGCTATCAACAAATCATTAGCAAGCTTAGCAGATAAAACCTTGTGGAATAGGATTGAAAGATACTGCATTTAGATATATCGCACCATACTACACTGAAGCATATATATATGCAAGATGAATCCTTGCGTCTCCTTGGTTTTACTTATGGTCGAATGTGATACTGGTCGATGCAACAACAACCTAATCTGATTCTTGTATAAGTTCATGAATTATAACTACGATTTCAGCCACCTTAAATACTACCTAATTCAACTTTGCGAGAAATTAACCCTAAGAAAGTGTCAAATTGGATACCAACAGGATCTGAAGCATCGCAAGAACCTACGAGATCAAGCGATCGTGATACAAGTGGAGAAGGGCGGGGAGGTTAGTCGTACCTCCTTTTGCACGAAGGCGATCAAGCGGAAAGCTGCGGTGGGCTCCGGACAGGGCAATGCAGATGAGCAAAAGGGAGGCGAGCAGGAGGAGCGCGGTCGAGGGGTGCAGGTGCATGAGGCGCGGCGGCTTCCTCCCCGCCGCCGCGGAGGAGGCCCAGAAAGGCCCCTCTCTCTCCGAATCGGGGGCGGGCGCCGGTTGCTGCGGCCTCCTCAAGCGCTTCGTCTCCATCACCACCGCAGCGTCCTTAGAATTCTTCCCTTCTATATATAGAGTTCGCGAAATAAGTGATCGTCGCAATGATTTGGATGGTTTCTCCAAGGTCGAGAGCAGGCGCATCAAAAGGACACGGTTAAAACCCATGGTCCTATTTTGACACATTTAGTCGAACCGGGCCGGGTCATCGGATCGAAGGTACATCCATCTTTTGATCCAACGATCGGTACATGATCTTATTGGACCGGAAATTTTGATCCGATGACCCGAGTGGGATCCTCAATCCGTTTACTGCCCTACGGTCGAAATCAGGTGACATATTTGTCAACCCTAATATTAATGTGAGGAATCGAGAGACTCTGACATGTCTGGGAAAATTCTTCCAATGACTTGTATCCCACTCCTCCACCATCGTCATTGTTCATGGGCAACCACTAACAAAGGTCTCACCGAGATTATATATACATATAAACAAGGGATTCAGCTTATCGTAATCGACTCCATGATCTCTTCTGCAAGATACGCAGCCTTGCAGGTCCCGTATGCATGAAGAAAGAACGGTGCAAGAAACATAACCATGTAAGAAAACAAAAGAATGCTGATAAGATCATTGCAACATGGTGGTGCATTTTAGGGAGTCGGGCCAAATAAATTAAGGCCTCAGTCAACGTCCAACGAAGTTACCTTGGGTGGCTCGACGGAGGAGGAAGTAGTGTGAATTCTTGTATCTGAGATGTCAAACGAGTGCAACTGAGCTGATGAAACAAACAAAACTCAAAGATGGCATCATGGATTTACCTGTTCCGCCTACTGCAGCTTCCTGGATCCATTTCGACGATGGCCTCCTGAATGATCCAGCAAGGAGCACCAGAAGAGGCACACGGAGCAAGCAGGCGACTGGGATCGCCCATGCTCGGATCAACGTCATGGAACCGTTCCTCTCGAGCTTGGCTTCCGAATCCCCAGCCGTCTCCAAAATCCGGCAGCTTCTGTTGCACTTCACCCTCGTTCTATTAAGCGCTGAAGAAAGAAGCTGGATGGCTTGACGTACGTACAAAGATCATATCCAGATAAATAACTGTAGAAAGAAGTAATTAGGGGCTGTCAACAACCGGCAATGAGAACCCCCCTAAATCTTAACCGGCAACGAGATCGGGCATGTTCTCAGCTTGCACTAGTTCTTCTACCAACCCCTTGATCGATCCTCTTCTTGCAAGCCGTGGTTTTGCTTGCCAAGCGATGATGCCAGTGTCGTTTCTCCCTACTTTTTCTTTTGAAGTGCATCGAGACTAAATGGAAGCTTCAAACATGCATGTTACTCGATTATTTTGCTGATTCCCTGACATCAATGTTTCTATATAATCTAGCCGGTCAAAATCTGAGGTGGTGCGTTCAGTCCCATGGCTAAGATGCACTTTGTCTTGTGCTGCAACGAATGATACTGATCTCCTTCAAGTCATAACCCATTCCGGCTAACATAGACGACTAATAAAACCAGGAGGGGGTGCTGAAGAAGTCGACTTAAGCAATCTGAGTTGACTAGGAGGAGGAGGAGTTCATCTTACTAGTTTGAACACCAGTTCAGAAACTCCAGCGAGATGATGCATAAGCGGCATGTTGAATCATAAAAGAACAGCTGATTGCCTTGTATAGATTCATTGCTTGGTCTCTTCTAGTCTTGGATTGGAAATAATTAATCACTTGTGGAATCAAGAACAGCAAGTTTGCCGCCTTTGCAAGTCAGAAACCGTGGGTTGACTTTGAATAGCCTTCAGTCGACTAGGATTAGAAGAGCACTGTTTTGGACTGTCATCTTGGCTGTTTTTAGCAGCAGATTCTGCAAGTTGGCTTCCAATTTAAGAATTCAATTTCAATTAATCTTTTCATGTAGGATGAGTAGCAGCAAGATATTTCATGAATAATTTGATTTGTTTGTATTTATTTCATTTTTTTATTGAGTAAGATTCAAATATATTACAACTTATTTAAGCTAATCAAATTTATTTTATTAATAAATTAATTATATTACTATGGCATCATCTTGATATTTAAAATGCGAATGCATTTGAGTTGGTACTCTTTGATTAGACTATATTTTCTTTTCTTTGGCAATAATAATATGAAATGATGCGTTATCGTCTTAACATCGATGAGATTGAAAGAGTATGGTTTCTTTATGACAGTCTAATCAAAAAGCTTAACGCCTCCATTCTCATCTTCGCACTGCCTCACATGCTGAGCCATCTTCTTGTTGATTCCGCCATGGTCTCGGCACACGTCCGAGGGAGGAGGTATCAGGAAGCATGGCTCCGGCGACTCGGCCCAGCGGCAAGGCAGTTTGGATTTCCAGGGCTTCGTCAGTATCAGCGGCTCCAGCCCACCGAGCCCCTGAGCCACGTACCCGAAGGTGGAGCAGGCGGTGGTGATGAGAACGTCGCTGAAGCTGAGCAGAGTGATCTCCGACAGTGCCTTGACGTTGTGGTTCTGATGCTCCGTCTGCTGCTTCCCCTCGTGGCTGGCTTGGTACACCCCGACGATCTCGCCGGTGGTGGTCGCGTGCTCGTAGTACATGTTCCTGATCCTGTCGGAGTACCCGGAGTCCAAACTGGTCGTGAAGACTGCCGTCACCTTAGCGTCGTCCTCAGCCGGCCTCGCCGTATGCCTAAGGTCGATGCTCGGCAGTATTCCTTCTTTGGAGGAACAGTTCACGATCTGACCCAACAAAGTCTCGAAGGGAACGGGCTCGTTTTCGAGGTTCCTGATCTGGATGCCTACCCTTTTGTCGGCCTTGGCCAGATAAGCGTGGTAGTACCTCGTGACGTACCCCCACACGGTGTTACTCGGGTGGAGAAGATACCGCACCAGGTGGTGGAACACAGTCGTCCTCTCCGGGAACAGCCGCCGGAGCTCGTCGTCGTACTCCTCGACGAGAAACAGCGACGGCACGAAGTAGTGGTCCGACTTCAGCAGAAGCCAGGGGACCTTCCGAAGCATCTGCTGCGCGTCTTGGCAGAAGAACAGCTTGTCCCACTCGTTGTAGTACCATGGCAGGTGGAGGTAGACGTAGGCCGGCAACGTAGCGTTGGCGGAGGAGCGCATGTCGATGCTGATGACCTTGTCCCGGAGCATGTTGCCGAAGCTCTGCGGGGTGTCCTTGTCGAAGTTTTGGAAGTTGTGGACGGGGAAATCCGAAGGCAGCACCCAGGAAGTCCCAGGAAATGGCTCGCAGAAGAGGTCGGTGAGTTCGTGTGGGACGTGGACGAGAAGGACTCTGTCGTTGAGGAGAGCGTACAGAAACGAGGAGACGAGACTGACGACTCTGTTTCCCAGGCCGTAGTGCGGGATCCAAACTATGTAATTGCACTCCATGGCCGCGCTGCTCTGCTTCGACTTCAATCGCTCGATAGATTTCTTGTAGAGCTCGGTGTTTGGACCACATTTCCTGTGGAGAGCTTCGTACCTGCGCAGCCTCTCGACGAGATACGGAGAAGGAAGGTGAGGCGACGCCTTACGATACGCTGCAGACCTGTATCGGCTGAAGCAGGAACAATCCTCGAATTCAGCAGACAACAGACCGCCAAGAAGCTTGTCCTTCGATGCTTCCCCGACGACCGAGGAAGAAACGCTCGTCGAGCCTACAAGGAATATAAGAAGATGCAGCGGAGGTTCGGTGAAGTCACAACAGAGGCATCACCTCCTCGTCCCTCTAAATACTTGTTTATGGGCATCTGCTTTGGATCACTCTGTCGAAGAACTGATACCGTAGATAACACGAAGGGCACGGGGATTACCTTTCGGGTGCGTTGCACCCTGAAACCAATCGAAAGACGGCCTCCGATGATCTCCGACGAGGAGGAGCAGAAGAGGCACACACAGCACGCAGGCAGCTGGAGCTGCCCATCTCATCCAGGCTCTTCTGCCGCCCTTGGTCTCCGCGTCCCCGGCACTCTCCAGGCTGTGGTACTCCCTGCTGCGTCTCGTCCCAGTGATCGCCTCCATGTCCGACGTGCTACGAGAAACACAGGGTCGTCGGTCAACAAGAAGCATTCGGGTGGATATGATGCAGATTAATGCACAGATAAGTGATTGATGTGTGGGCCATACTATTGGAATAATTGGGTGGGAAATTGTAGCTCTCTTATTCTATGGACATTTTTGGAAGAAAATTGACCCGGATTTATAGGTCCACAAGTTGTGGCGACAAACAACAAGTGAGAGCAACCAATTCAATCGCCGCCAGCTGAGAAGAAAATTTTGGTCTCATGAACATGCTGAAAACTATGTTAGGGTTATAAGTTCAATGATACGATAGGAATTTATTTTCTTCCTAAAAAGCTAAGTTAGTCGACATATTTTATATTTTATATTTTATATTTTAAAAATAATTGATTAAACACATGCTAATTGGGTACATAAAATGATATATCAATCAAGGCAATATTATTGGGGTTGATGGGATTGACCAGTAGTTAGAAGTCAAAATTTGAACAAGTCAACAAGTTAGTGCCTATAGACAAAAGGGTAATATTATTGGGGTTGATGGGATTGGCCACTAAGTTGAAAGGCCAATTTTAGAGAAGTCTACAAGTTGTTTTAATAGACAAATGAGAGAAGCCAATTCAATCGCAATCTCCGGAGAAAAATAACAAATGTGACAAGTCAATTGAATCGTTATTAATTATATCTTGGATCAATTATTTAACGGAATAGAAAGATCGGTAAAAACATTATTCATATAATAGAAATAAGATGATTAAAATAACAAGGAACATTAGAAGAAAAAAATATAAAATAATTATTTATGTTGTCATATTGATACGAAAATGCGATGTTACTATAAAAGATAAAAAAATATTTTTATTCGTAAATAATTAGATATTTTCTTCCGACAAAAGATCAATGATAAAATGAGACCCGATCAACATGTAATGATTTTAAGAACTAATTTAGCTATCTTCAATTGTTTACGGGAACAATCGGTACACCACAAGCTAATCTGCACATAAATGATGCCACATGTTGAGACTAACATGTCCGGCTTCTTGTCTACGTGATTCCCACGGCATGAATGATGTGGATGACACATCACCGTGAGTCAACGTTGGGAAGTTTAGGTCATAAGCGGACGGTATAGGACTAAATATTGGGATCGTTACTTAATAAGTGTTAGTGTAAATAACTTTAAACCATGGCCTCGGGGCCAACGCGGCTGGGTTCAGATCCGAATGATGGGGATCTTCCCTAGACGGTCTTCGAGTCCGCCGGGGTGGTCGCGTGCGGTGGTCAGGACGGTGTCGTTGTCTCCTCCGAGCAGGAACTCCTCACCTTCGCGTCTCGCGAGGACTTTCGGCTTCGCTCCTGCACAAAGGTTGAGTCGGGGTGCTCGACCCGACCCCTCCAATAATCAAGTTAGTTGATGTGAAGGGGATTTCAGATGAAGAAGTCTTTATGGTGTGTCTCCCACGAGCAGGAACTCCTCGCCTTCGCGTCTCGCGGGGACCTTCGGCTTCGCTCCTCCACAAAGGTCGGGTCGGGGTGCTCGGCCCGACCCCTCCGACGATCAAGTTAGTTCATGTGAAGGGGATTTCAGATGAAGAAGTCTTTTTGGTGTGTCTCCACCTCCTTCCCGTTCAGAATGAGGGTATTTATAAGGGAGCTTACTGTTTCCTGATGTGCTCGCTTGTAGGGGCAGGCTGGTGGCGTCTGACATTGGTGTTGGCGTGGCGTGAAGAATCGAGCCTGAGCAGGCGTTAATGCGCCTCGACCGACGTTTTGGTCCGTTTGACCAGGTACTGTCACGTCGATCGAGGCGTGAGACGTCATCTGACGTCATCCGAGTCTTATCATAATTACTATTCTCATCATATTTTCCCCCCGGAAAGAAGCTATGCGTCGGTCATTGTAACGGGAGTCCGAGGCATAGCTTCAGCCTTCAGGCGGGCTGGCCGCGCAGGCGCGGTCTCAGGGAGCATGGAGCCGAGGAGCACGATGCAGGCGAGCTGGTCGCGTAGGTGTGTCTCGGGGGGCATGGAGCCGAGGAGCACGACGCAGGTGGGCTGGCCGCGCAGGTGTGTCTCGGGGAGCATGGAGCCAAGAAGCACAACGCAAGCGGGCTGGCCACGCAGGTATGTCTCGGGGGGCATGGAGTTGAGAAGCACGACGCAGGCGAGCTGGCCGCGCAGGTGTGTCTCGGGGAGCATGGGGCCGAGGAGCACGACGCAGGCGGGCTGGCCGTGCAAGTGTGTCTCGGGGAGCATGGGGCCGAGGAGCACGACACAGGTGGGCTGGCCACGCAGGTGTGTCTCGGGGGCCATGGAGCCGAGGAGCATGACGCAAGCGGGCTAGCCGCACAGGTGTGGTCTCGGGCATCATGCGGCCGAGGAGCACGACGTAGGTGGGCAGGCCGCGCAGGTGTGGTCTCGGGCATCATGGAGCTGAGAAGCACGACGCAGGTGGGCTGGCCACGCAGGTGTGGTCTCGGGCATCATGCGGCCGAGGAGCACGACGCAGGCGGGCAGGCCGCGCAGGTGTGGTCTCGGGCATCATGGAGCCGAGAAGCACGACGCAGGTGGGCTGGCCACGCAGGTGTGGTCTCGGGCATCATGCGGCCGAGGAGCACGACACAAGCGGGCAGGCCGCGCAGGTGTGGTCTCGGGCATCATGTGGCCGAGGGATGCGGCTCAAGCGGGGAGGCCGCCCTAGGGGGAACTCGGTAGTCTACGACCAAGAGATGCAACTCAAGCGGGAAGGGCGCCCTGAGGTGTACTCGGCAGTCTTCGGCCAAGGGATATGGCTCAGGCGGGAAGGCCGCTCTGAGGTGGACTCGGGTAGCCTACGGTCGAGTCTACGATCGAGCCGTGTAGATACCGAAGGGGGTTAGGTCAGAGCTAACCGCGAACTGGGAGGCAATCAGGTAGATACTGAGCTTTCGCTCGGAAGAGACTGAGGCAGGGCCTAGATTCCTTTTACGAGGACTACATCGGGTAGCCACCGCGGGTGCTTGACTTCTTCTATGGAGCCCGCTGCCAGAAGTTGTCCCTTCTCCTCACGGCCGCCCAGGCCTTTGCCGCGATGTACTGGTTAGCCCGCTTGAGCATCTTTGGCACCGTGGTGGGAGGTCGCTCTGCGAGGGACCAGAGGAATCTGGAAGGTCGTAGGCCTATCATAAATGCCTACACTAACAAAGAGAGGTGAGTGTCCGACAAACCCCGTATTTGCATGGCAAAGCAATCTACAAAATGTGAGAGGGGCTCGTCCTCCCTTTGTTTGAGTCCGAGGAGCAGTGCTACGGAAGGCTTCGGTCGTGCATAGGCCACAAAGTGGAGCTCGAAGTCTTTGATGAGCTGGTCGAAGGAAGCGATCGTTCCGGTCTTCAAGCCGCCATACCACGCGTGGGCCGGCCCTCTAAGAGTGGTAGGGAACGCTCTGCACATCAGGACATCAGAGGTTCCGTATAGCGCCATTTGGGCGCGAAAAGCAGCTACATGGTCTGCTGGGTCGGTGGAGCCATCGTAATCGTCCAGAGAGGGGAGCTGGAAGTCCGGGGGGACTGTCTAATCCCGTATCTCGAGCGTGAAGGGAGACCCTTGGTGTGCATCCTCCCCGAGCTCTCCCTTGGACCTGCGAACCTCTTTCTGCACCTCGTCGAGTCGTTGGCTGACGAAGCGCAACTGGGCCCGCAGGGAGTCCGAAGAGAGTGCCTCGGGTTCCGGGCGGCTGCTCGGGTTTGCCATCACTGGATCCCCGAGTAGGGCCGGTCGGACCCGAGGCGAAGTGGGGGGCTCCGGAAGTGTCATGTGGGCCTGAACGGGCGCCTTGCGTTGTCGCAGTGGTTCGATCGCAGGCGGGTGCACCGGATGAGAAACGAGCGGGATAATGGTTTGCACCATACCCATCAGAGCTCGGACTTGATGAGCGAGGTCCTAAAAGGCCTCGGACGAAACGGGCGAGGGGTCGGCAGGGTCGCCATCGGGCGGCGACAAGCCCGGGTCGTTGAATATCCGCCAATATCGTTCTGAGGTAGTGGCGGGGTGTTCGTCACGATGGTCTCCGTGCGGGGGATGTTCCCCCGAGGCTTCAGTCGGGTGTGACCTCTCAGCCGTGGGCTCATTTGAGCCGCTCGGGTGATCACCTGACATTCCGGGCTCTCTTTCTAGCACCAAAAATGTTAATGTAAACAACTTTAAACCATGGCCTCGGGGCCAACACCGGCTGGGTTCGGGTCCGAATGATGGGGATCTTCCTGAGACGCCCTTTGAGTCCGCCGGGGTGGTCGCGTGCGGTAGTCAGGACGATGTCGTTGTCTCCTCCAAGCAGGAACTCCTCGCCTTCGCGTCTCGCGGGGACCTTCAGCTTCGCTCCTGGACAAAGGTCGGGTCGGGGTGCTCGGCCCGACCCCTCTGACGATCAAGTTAGTTGATGTGAAGGGGATTTTAGATGAAGAAGTCTTTTTGGTGTGTCTCCCACGAGCAGGAACTCCTCGCCTTTGCGTCTCGCGGGGACCTTCAGCTTCGCTCCTGCATAAAGGTCGGGTCGGGGTGCTCGGCTCGACCCCTCCGACGATCAAGTTGGTTGATGTGAAGGAGATTTCAGATGAAGAAGTCTTTTTGGTGTATCTCCATCTCCTTCCCGTTCAGAATGCGAGGGTATTTATAAGGGAACAGTAGGTATTTATAAGGGAGCTTACTGTTTCCTGATGTGCCCGCTTGCAGGGGGCAGGTTGGTAACATCTGACATTGGTGTTAGCGTGACGTGAAGAACCGAGCCTGAGCAAGCGTTAATACGCTTCGACCGACGTTCTGGTCCATTTGATCAGGTACTGTCGCGTCGATC
The DNA here is from genome assembly GCF_036884655.1 of Musa acuminata AAA Group. Taxonomy (NCBI): domain Eukaryota; kingdom Viridiplantae; phylum Streptophyta; class Magnoliopsida; order Zingiberales; family Musaceae; genus Musa; species Musa acuminata. The sequence continues at coordinate 10,217,973 of NC_088335.1, read as the reverse complement.
GAGGCGTGAGACGTCATCTGACGTCATCCGAGTCTTATCATACTTACTATCCTCATCACTAAAAAAAACTATCTATCCATCAACGTTGATGATTCATTATGCAAGTATTATTTAGATTAAAAGAAAGAGGATGATGAGTCTTGTTGTGTCTTTATCCGAACCAGAGGATGACTCCTCGACAAGGATGATTCTAAATGGAATCCTCATTCTTAGGCTGTTCTTAAGCACAGCCTAAGAACAAAAGGCAATTCCTGCTATCCATCCGATGGAATCCTGCGAGATCACATCTCGGTCTTTAGGCATAAAAAGACTTGTAAACAGTGTGTGCGCACAGATTGAAAAAAGAAAATAAAAATGCAGGAATAAATTAAAAAACGTAAAACAAAAATATAATTTGAAAGAAAGAAAGAAAGAGGATACAATTTTGAACTGCAATGCCAGAATCTAAATTCTTTTACTGTTCATCTACTTCCAGAACTGAACACATAGGAGGGAATTTGAAGCAGAGGTTCTGAATGGCCATTCCAGTGCTCAAAGATCAAACAGAGAACATAATGTCCACACAGCAATTTCTCAAAATGTGTCATGCATCTAAAGAAAAATCTGAAAAAGAGACTCAGGTACAAGTACTTCTTCTTCAAGAATCTGAACATCTTTAACTATGAACAAACACTGTGGAACCACAATCTAATTATATGTTTATGTTAATCTCTAGCATGAAAATCTTCATTTTTGCACCTGGAAATAACAAGCAAAATAAACAATTATATTATCCACCAGCAAAAAAAAACCCAAATACATAAGAGAACTTTTTGGAGATCAGGAAACTAAGCCGAGCATAATGACATTCATTGAAAGAGCCTTAAAAGTGATTGATATGATGATTGCCGTAAACATCCACAATTACTGCTCGTGCATGCAGAATAAGAAGCCACCTTAAAATAAAAAAGGAAAAAGACTAAGAAGATGATGTGTTGAGTTGTTATATGCAAGGGTCATCTTACTGATCCAACTTGATATGCTAATTGACCGACGGCAAGTATTATGTGTCGGTACATTTGATACGACTCAAGCTCGATATGTACCATATTGACAACTTCATCGATATATCGATCGATGCTAATACTCTGTATATTTGAAATCACAAAGTCATTCCTTAGTACTTGTCATGGTTGACAATTCTTGATGGTGACTACACAACTAATTGTAGTGTTTGATATTGAGTGCAGATTTTTTTAGATAATTAAAAATAGTGCAAGTGTCAGATGCAACTGCTCGAAACTTAACTACATGAGATAATTAGAAAATATTCTTCAAGCAAGTTGGTACCTAACAATGGCTATCCAACAAGGCTTATTATTAGTTAAATGCATGCTTTGGTCCTGAAAAGAAAATGGTATCACCATTCCTTTTTCTACACACTAAACTTTCCGAGAATAGTTTTAATAGCTTCCATATTTCTTTCTGAACCTTTCTTTAGTGGTTTCATAAACAACTGTGAATTACTAGAATTCACTTGTCTAGCAATCATCATTGGACATTAAAAGTTACTCTGCTCCTCGTATCACAAAGGTTCAAATGCATTAGTACTAATAGGCTTAGTCTCTAATCATACACGATTAGTCTATGAAGAAATAATACTAGTGATTAGAATCTAAGGCAATTGGTATATATGTTCTTAGGTTACAATCTAAGGCAATTGGTATCCCACCTTCCATGTTTTGTTTTCATGGTGGAAACGGGTAGAATTCCACCGGGTGAGGAGGTGGAGGACATTCCACCAAGAGAAGTTGACTGGTTACTTGAATTCTGCCCTTAGGTGGTGGTGGCTGGTGGAGAACAACCTGCTGTTATAGTATCGCTGATAGAAGCGAGAATAACAAGCAGGAATCGTAGATGATATAAAGAAACCAGTCATGGATGGATTCCCACCAAACCCTGTTTTTGATCCGACTTTTAACAGGCTTGTAGGCAACTCTGCATTATCTCGTCCCTCACTAAGTCAAACATCCTTTGACCTCTGGACGTGTTCACGGCCAATATATCCCTTGCTGTTTCAGCTTCAGCCGTGAATACGTACCGTGGCATATGGTTTCCTTATGCCAGAAGCTACGAAGCTCTACCTCAACCAACACAGAGAGAGAGAGAGGATCAGAGTAGGTGGCGCACCAGCTACCGCCGCGGCTGGAGAGGGAGTTGAGAGCAAGAAGAAGACACCGCCCAAAGACCGATGATCCTTCTCATCGAGGACGAAGCATGAAGAAGAACACAGAGAAGCTGTTCTTCAAGTGCACCAGATGGCAGGTGGAAGAAACCACCGATCTGGTCAACTGCCCCTACCATTACTTCTGCGACAGCGCCTACGAAGGAGACTACCCGCCCGCCGTCGACCTGTCGGTGCTGCTCTTCGCCGTTTCGTGCTTCCTCTCAGCCACCGTCTTCACCCTCGTTGAACTCAGATGCAGGCGGAGCACCGTGGATGTCAGCAACGGAAGAAGGTGGAAGAGAAGATACCTGTTGCCTTCGGGTCCGATTGCGCTTCCTTTGCTCGTCCTAATCTTCGCAAACGGGCGCAGGATCGGCACCATATTCCCTCTGACACACGTCGGTCCCGCCCTCCTTCAGCTCGCCTATGTCTCAGCCCTGGCTTTCAGAAATCGAGCTGCCACCGACATCAAGTACGCAGTGCTCGAAGCTTCGACTGTTTCAGGAATTCTGCATGCCAGCCTGCACCTGGATTCCGTCCTCTTGCCTTACTACACAGGGTTGGCAGCTCTGAGACAGTCTACTTTGTCCGGCCTGTGTGCATCATGTGTGTGCCGTAGGGAGGCATTGGTACTCGGAGGAAGCCTGATTGGCTACAGAGGATGGTCCAAGACTACAGTGTCGACGGCCACTGCTCTGTGTTCCAGGATGGCGTGCAGGATTTACGGAGAAGAAAACCTGAGCTCGGTGATTAGGATGACACTGGAAGCAACAAGCTGGCTTCTGGTTGCAGCGGACTCCTTGGATCTGATGGTGGTAGCTGTTGCACAAGGGAGCCGGTTTCGTATGATGGTTTATGGAGGGCTTTGTGCTCTGATCTTGCTCAATTTCCTCAGGTTGATCGTTCATCTCTCGGCTCGGGCAGCAGCAAAAATGCATCACACTGAGAAGAAGGTAGAATTTTTGTTATGATGATGTTCGAATGGCACAGTGAGGAGAAAAATTATACAGAATACTTCAAGCATATTGCTACAGATTTGTGCAAACTTGTAAATTGACAAAAGAAAGAGATCTTTGATATAGTTATTAGCTATCCGTGGCAGAGCATATCAACGGTACATATATCGAATCACAGCTACTTTTAAAGCCAATTAAACCTTTGAAAGTCAATGAATCATATAAATTTAGGTGTTACAACCAATAACAAGCAGCTGTTGATTCTGTGCTCGGTGCTTAAATAAGTTTTTAGCATCATCTACAAGAATAAAGTCATGTCATAAACAAGGTTGACAAAATACACTAGCTGTCAGATCCTAACTATTTGGGTTCAGCCAAGGATAACTGTACCACCCAAAATGGTATGACATGGCCGATATACCGACCATCCATCCCGGTCTTGAGTGGTTCAGTTAAAATAGTAAAAAAAAGGAGAAAAAATGATGAGGCCCTATCCGACTCAGTATTAAAAAAAGAAAAAAAATTATAGCTCGCAAACATAAGCCCTCTTCTCGTGTACGATGCTGCTACCGCAGCCCCTACCATTGCTTCTTCTCTTCTTTCTTCTTCCGTCACTTCCTTCTTCCTCTATTTTTTCATTGCCCATTTCTCTTTTCCCTCTTTTTCTTCAACCCCGAAATACTGGTACATAAGTACTGGCCGATACATATTAGTCCGATAGACCACCGAGATGGGTTGGGAACCTGAAATTGTGAACCTTGGGTTCAGCTATGTGGTTCCATTTTCCAACGATTGGCTCTGTTGAGGGAAAAAACCCATAATTAATCAAAGAGCTACCAGACACCTTATCATTTCTAATATTCTTATTGTCTTCACTAGTGGGTTCACACATCTTTAAACATGTCCGACTAACCTCAGACAATTCTCCCTTATATTATGCTGAAGTTGAAACTAATCATAACTAAAAAATTTCTAATCTTTTTTTTTTTATTACTCCATGCATCCATCTCAAATGCAATAATAATTTAAGCCAATTAAAATTCAGTGAAAGAATTTGCACTTTGAATATACTATACCATGAAGTATATAAGGAATCTTACTAGTTAAACAAAATTCATCAACTCAACTAATAATGAGTAAAAAAACCCTCAACCTTGGAGCACTAAATACCTGCTGAGCAAGCATGTAAAGTATTCTAGTAGAAACTGCAGTTGTGTGTGTCCGAAGGAGATTATTATCAGCTTTTTCCCTTTCCAATCATATCCATATCTATAGATAAAGAAGTTATGCAAGGAACTTGACAACATGGTCTACAGTACCGAACTGTACCGCCCGGTATGGGCGGTACGTACCGGTCTGACAAGTTGTCGGTATGCGGACCGCATGTTACCGGTCCGAGTGCACTGTAGCACTCAGTGCTACAGTACTCGGCACACCTAAGTATACCACTCGGTATACCTGGGTGTACCGCTCGGTATACCATACCGTACCGGTACCGAGCCCAGGTCAAAACACCGGTACGGTACGGTATTGCGAACCTTGCTTGACAATATACATCACCAACAGAAGCATAAGAACATACCCTTTGGATCCATATCCACTAGATTCAAGAACAAGCTTGACTCTCTCAACATAATCTTCAGGTAAGTTTCTCCTAGAACCAGGATCTGCTAGAACAAAGCACTAAATGAGCATTTCAATAAAATCTGAGCAAAAAAGAAAAGGTATTTCAATTTGATATCAAAGCATTTAACCTTTAAGAAAAAAAAGTACCATGTGAATCATGAGCAGGATGCTGTTGTGGCTGGAATAAAGCATCGAAATTCCAAAAGCTACAAAGAAAATTTAAATTTCATCAATTAAGTCAAGCTACTAAATAGCAAAGTATAGAATATTGAAGAGTTAAATGCATGAATCATGTTCAGGACTAATAGAAAAGTTTGAAATAGAAGTTGTTTAGTATACTCAACAGTCAAAATAAGCACTAAGCAATCCATCTAAACTTGAAATAGAAGTCGTTTAGGGTAAATAAATTGCTGCATATAGAGAAAAAATCACTCTTTGACAATCTTCAATCTTAAACAAATTTCAGCTCTTAAAGCAAACAATCAAGAAAATAATTTCTCTCAGTATCCAACAGAAGGTGTCAATTCAGTTTATCATTACAAAAGTTAAATGAAGTAACCAATTTCATCGAAATACCAAAGTCGATAATTCATAGTTATGTTTCCATGAAATATGGTAATTATCAGAGAACTTTTCTTAAATGCAGAAATTACCTAATCAAACCATCAAATCTAAGAACAAGGCATATGTTTCCAAATTTTTATCAGATATCAATTTCCAAATTTTCTATATCATATAAAATGTATAAGCATAACCAGAAAAGTTGAATAAGTCTTCCACCTGCTTTCAACAAAGTTATTTGTCGGCATCTCCTCAAAACTACACAAGAAGCAAATTGGGATCGATAAGTCTTTAGCATTGTTATAACTTGTTAGTAATAAGAAAAAAGAGATTTTTACCCCATTTGTAGAAAGATACTTTGAATTTCCTCACGGACCTGAGACAAAGTAATTTGAAGTTTAAGGAAAACCAAAATTGCAAGCCTTTCAATGACATAGCAAGTCCTCTTGCTTGATCAAACAGCAGAAGGGAAGCGAATGTGACATGTCAACATATTATGTTGTTTGTTCTGAACTGATTATAGATATTTAATTGAGTAGAGTGTGAAGCAAAACAGGAATACAAAATGACAAGTGGTTGTGACAACACAGTTGCATAGACCATCAGATTGCATAGCCTTATGCAAGGCGATTACATGATTGCATCTGTATATGTATTTCCATATAGAGCTGCACAGATCACAAGTTGTGAAACATTGGTACCAACAATGATGCTAAGTATCATGCCAGTATGACAAGACCCATACCATACTGGCTGAACTAGGCCATAAAACAGCAAAGCCTTAAATGTCAAGGCCCCCAGGATCAAGCTTATTTATGTTAAAAAGACCTTAATATTCTTTTTTAGTTTGAAGTATCGATGTAGGCACAAGGACCACCGAATCGAGATAATCATGATGATAAGACCATTTCCTTTTTCTTAGTTTTTGGAGTCAATGCAGATTAAATATGCATCTCCAAAAAATAAAAGTTAGCCACTTTTCACCTTATTCTGTTTTCTTCTCTTTTTCTATCAAAATTACCAAGTTTGTATATCAACACTCCGTCATCAAAACTTTAACATAACAAAATAACATGGCAAGTTGATATAACACCGACTTTCATGAAAATTGCATCAAAAAGTTAGAACCTTTGTTCCAGCAGTACCTAATCCATTACAAGCCATCACAAGAGATGATGGAAGATGGCACATATATATTGTTTTTAATTATTTCTCAAAATGTAACTGCATTATATTGCAAAGTAACTTAATATGCTAAAGTGAAACTATTGCTAGTCTTGACAACATAAGTATAATCACAATTCGCAAACTTAACCTGGACTTCAACTTTCTTTGAAATTAAATACATAAAGGTATACTCAACAAGTGGAACCAACTATTTGTCTAGCCAATATGTCTACTTCAAGCATACATCATCAGAAGTAACAGAAAGTGAAGAGGTGAGTTTAACTATGCCTCTAGCAAAGGTTGCAGATAGCCAATTTGGTTTGGTTGCACCTGAGCATTAAGATTGTACTCTTTGAACTCCAAAGCTTTTCAATCACCCCTTTGTAGAAAGCAAAGATAAAAGTAACAGAATGCAAATATTTGTAAGAAATATCTTATTCACAATATAAGCAAAATATGATGCAGAAGAGTGATATCATTACAAAATAGATCATCATCACCTAAAAAAGTGTATATACAAATGAGAATTAGATTGCAATAGCTGTGAATACATTTTAGATGCAGAATAATGGGGAAATATACTAGTGTTATGAGAAAATAGGAAAGTAATCAAATAATACCAGGAAATGTAACTATATTATGAGTAAATAAGCCAAAAAGTGGATGAAGACAGAGATAACAATAGTAAAATGACAGCAGAATATGGCTAGCATAGTGATAATAGAGAGAGAGATCAGTGACACCAATGAGCAAAGATGGAAAAATCAACATAAGATGGAGAGTACAGCAGAAAATTCAATCAAATTGTAGATACTCAATGTTGCCCAGGCAACTATCACAGGAACAAATTATGATCACCAGTTTTATAGAGAAATGAAAAAAAACACAGATTCTGAAACCTTTCCATCTTCAATTCTTTCAAGCAAAGCTTTGACTTTACCCTCTACATTTTCGACCTACAAAAGAAAGCAAAACAATCGTAACTGAGCATATTTGAGAAGAGCTTAGTAATAATCTAAAGTAACACACATCAGGCCAGTGTAGCATACCTAATCCAATTCAATCAGTCATAGAAGATGCAAAATAATGCAAGAAGATATATTGGCCAAGATTTCATTTTTTTTATATGTTTTTGAAAATGCATGATGTGTTTGATTTAAAATTGGTGTTCCAGCTAATTATGTTCAAGCTACTCTTGAAAAAGTTGACTTTTGCCTCACAGGTATTACCTGGTCTTGCCATTAGAATTTAGAACAACAATACTGTTAGCTGACAAACTACAATATGTAGCCGTTCATAACTGCAATGTTCTCCTGACAAGATCACATTCAAGCAAATAGACTTGGCTATTACTCTAATCTATAGAGGTTGACAAATATCTAAATCGTAGATGATCAATAATATACTTTGGTCCATCAATGTACAACTTGCATTGCTTATGATATACTGACCTTCCCAAGTATCACAAAGAAAAGAAGAGTTCATTAGCAACATAAAATGAATAATCAATCTCCAGTCTTCAGGCCCTTTATCATATATTATAGTCTGACAAACTCATAAATAGGCCACTTAAAGATCTGAAGATTACATGTGAAACCTGTTTTAGTGATAAAAAAATTTTAAACTTTGACAATGATAAAAAAGGAACAAAGAAAGGAAAACAAACAATATGCTAGAAATCTCATTTTTCACAAATGCTCAACAAATAAAGTATTTCACCTGATATGTTAATAAACCAGTAGAAGCAAAAAGCATTTGTATTCATAATTTTTCTTGGGTTTCAGGATCTAGAGAAACAAAGCATCAATTGTGATGATATCTTAAGACTTAACACATAGCTCAATTGTTCATTCTTATGACAAGTGGATTTCAGTATATGAAGCAACTTTGAAAATTAGAAGATAGTTAAACATGGACAATGGCAAAGCCAAAAGCACTACGAAACTTATCCAAGGGAAAAAGATAAATGTCATCTAGGACAAAAAAGAAAAATAAATTACCCATACTTGAGAAGAAACAAAGGTAACTTTTTAAAAAACAAATTAAAACACAACTAAGCCTATAATATATTTACTGAACTTGACTTATAAGCATTATCTAGGAGACTAAGAACATTAATCAGCATTAATTACAGTTACATTTATTAGTGATTTAAAGGAATAATTAGCAGAACATCAGTGAGAGGTTATCCTTTGATTAAAAAAACAAGAGCACTTAATTATCAAGCTTCTACAACAACAAACTACTATCCTTTGGAACAACAAACAAATTTAGTTAAGAAGTTCTGTAACAACAAGCTAAGAGTACTTGATACATCAGACACTAAGAATTAATCCACTCCACCTTTATTGTCTCAAAAAAAAAAAAAAAGATAAGTAACAATATATGTCATTCTCTAAGGAAACTCATATTCACAAAATCAAATTTCTTTGATCCTACAAAATTATGGTAAATAAAAAAAAAAGAATATTCCTATTTGATGCCGTTTTAATACATTTATAACAGTGTAATCTGTTAACTACAACGTTCTGCGGTGGTTTTGGTGGTCATACGAAGAGAGGAGGGAGGAGAGCACGTACGCGTGGGGCGTCTTTGACGGCGGCAAGGCTTTCGCTTCTGCCCGTCGAGAGCCCTCATGGCAGACATCGATGCCGAAATTGCCGATTTCGAATACGCCGACGCCATCGCGCCCTCTTCTCCTCCACTTCTCGGACGGCTGAGGAGGAGATAGGCGCACAAGGAAGCGTGCGCGGCGACAGAAGCCCAACGCCGCCACGCTCGGCAGCTGACCCGCCGGACGATAGAAGCCCTCCGCAGTGCGCCGTCGCCAAACTAGCTTCGACGACATATTTTGCTCTCGGCAGTTAATAACAGCGGCAAATAGTTCAGACTAATTAAACCACCTTTAGCATCCCAATTTGTCTCTTTTAAAATATTATGTATTTACTCTAATACTATCAGTTTTACCAATAAAAATAAAAAAATAAAAAAAATAATATTTGAATGGTGGATGGTAATATTCGTGGAGTCACAAGTTGTTGTAGGTAGATGAGGAGAACGATGACAAAAGATGAGGACCATTCTACATCTACGTCAACGTCGATGTAGTTATTGAATAACCCGTTCGCTGTTTTACATTTGCATTGGCATCAATGTAATTATCAAACAACGAAAGAACCGTCGATGCAAATGCCAAGCAATTTTTTTGTCGCTCGATAATTGCTTCAATATTGACGTAGATGTAAAGTGGTCCTCACCTCTCGTCACTACTCTCTTCATCCACAATAGTTACTCACGATATCATCGTCTACCACCACTAATGCCATATGTTATCATTGACCAAAACATCAAAATTATTTATTTATATTTTATTTTTATATTTTTATTTATAAAACTAATAATATTAGGATAAATAGATTTAGATATTTTACTTTTATAACTATAAAAATATCAATATAATTTTTTAAAATGTACGGATCGATCGAGATATTAAAGGTATAATCTATAGTTAACCCAAACAATTCTCGCCTCCCTGATTTCATGTTTACCCTTACTAGTTAACAATAAGTTTGGTGGCTCATAGAATATAAAAAACTACATTAAATTTGCATCGAAACTTTTTCGATACAACACGGATCCATGAAATCTTTTAAGGTAAAAAGGATGTTAGATTATTTTTTAAGGTTAAAGAGGATGTTAGATAATGTGATCCAACAAAAATATAATAAAATTTTAATTATATTCTGATTAAAATTATGATCAATAAATAATGAGTTATAATCTCAAGAAATTATGTTGACGGAGGAACTCTCCCAAACTTATATCTACCTTTACGCACACCCAGAACACTCGGCCACTTGAATTAGGTGCAGTGTCTTGGCTCAACTACAGCTTCAAGTCACAATCTGAAAACAACCTGCCGCTTAGGCTAATAAAAAACCAGAAAGAGAAATGAACTGCCAAAATTTGTGCTCTTGCCACTAACATCTTCCATCAAATCTAAGAGGATAGTGCGTATGTGTTTGGGACATTTTGATTTGATGGCCACCACCACTCTAGCCGACCCTTGTTCTTGTTGAGCATCATAATTTTGACATTTAGTTGATCTCCTAAAACCCCCCATGCATTCCTCGACCCGTTTTACATGCTTCGCCTTCACCCCAAAGGATTTCTGCACCCTCCTTGATTCAAGGTTTTAGGTCGCAAGGCCTTTGTCATGCGTGTCCACATCTCCTCACCACCCAACCACATGAGCAAACCATCCTTTAAGACGGAGGCTGATTCTTCACATGCTTTGTTGGTGTTCTTCCCTTCTTTGCTTCATCTTAAGGATGGCTTTCTTTGCTCAGGAAGACAAATCCAAGCTCGCATCGAACGGTTCCAAATCGCTTCCGGAGCTCCTCAGGAAGGCTTGTGCTCAGTGCCATGGCTCCGGCCTCAGAACTCTTTCCAATCTGAGCTCCGTCGATGAGAGTACTCTCGACAGTGATCTCGATCACAAACAGGTTCGATCTCTTCACCCTGCATCGTATCTTTCTCATCTGATCGCGATCTCTCTCTCCTCGTCAGCGGATAATACTGGAGATTCGAAGTCGAGCGATGAAGACGAAGTCGAGGCCTCATGAGTTGCTATTCTCAGGGAGGCTCGCTCGGGCTGTGTCACCAACGACAGGAAGAGCGGATATAACCGGAGAGGAAGAACACGATGACGATGATGAGAGCGAGGCATTCTTCTCGGTGAAGAGCTGCTTTTCTTGCTGCTCCACTGATGGTTCGACAGAGTTGGAGGAGTTCGGCTCGTTACTGGGAGAGTTCCGACACTGCGAAGGGTGGCCTTTCGGCCTGCGCCGGAGAGCTGTTGCCCTTCCACCGCTGCCGAGCTCTCCTTCCGACTCTTGGATGTGGCACAAGAGAAACCTTGTCACTAGAACTTCGCCAAAAGGCTTAGCTTTGAAACCATGACCGACACACGAGATTTTATGGAATATGAAAGAACTAGAAATCTCTGTGCATCTCTCTTTTTATTTCGGCGGATGGGTTTATTAAGTTCTACGATGATTTGACAAAACATTTCCTTTATCTACAAATCCATTTCTTCTTTACATATGATGTAGGCTTAGCACCATTTTAGCTTTTAGTTCTTTTATGTGGTTACTCTACATGTGTATTTTGTATTGGAATAGTGTCTGTTATGATGAGCAAAATATCATGGCATTTGGTTCATCGAATATAGGAATACATCTATGCATCAACTGTTGGTGAATTAATTATATTGGCTTAGTTGGTGATGAATCTGCTTAATTTTACTTTTGACATTCAAGGAGGGGCCTGCATGCAATTGAAAATCTAAAACTTGGAAAGGATCTTGTTAGAATCTACCAAAGTAATGTGGTATACAAAGAGAAACTACCATCCAACTAGAATATTTTGGGCAGCATTCTGTCAACCTTTCCCAACATATGAAAATTTCATGTTCATTCTACAGGTATGTGCATTTACTGGTAATTAACAAGGATATATACTTCAGATAAATCTAAACGTATCTTACAAGCTATTTGCAGGACACAGAAATGCAGTTGCTTTTCCAAGATTTCCGTATTTGATGACAGTTGAAATGGAACACTGATATATGTAGTAATGCACTTCCATCAAAGATCTAACTAATAGCAGCATCCTGACCCAAGTTTCTAATTAATTAATTAATTTCCATATAAATTATGGAATGGTCAATGCATTCTAAGAGAAAAAAGAAAAAAACTAGGAGTCTGCCAGCTACAAGTTTTTATGTAATTTTCCTTGTTACCATGGTTGTGCTTCGGATTAACGCTGAGTGCAGATCCCCATGTTTCTGGATACCCGTGGGCAGTTATTAGAGCTTTGTATCTGGAAGAACTCACACTGGCATCCACCTTCTGAAACGGTACTGGTTGCTGATAATGCCAAAAATTACACTCACAGAACTTTTTTAACTTCGAAAAATCCCGACCGCTCGGTATTTGCCCTAGTTACATCTTCAGGTGATGCAACAGCAACCACGACACCACTGTTCTTCACTGCTTCAATGGCATCTGCAAACTCCTTGAAGTCCTTCAGACTGTGAATACATGGAAAGAAAATAGTCAACGAGGAGCATATGTAACACAAAATCAGAAACTTAAACATATAAAGGGTTTGGGTTTGAATGGTCAAAGATGACACATTCAATATGCTTGGCAGACCCAAACAAACTTCTTCCAATAAATGAGAAGGAACTTCAAGTTTACCTGGTTGAAAGGATCTCTTCACGCCTTCTTTCCCGTTCCTCCTCCGTCACACCCAATAAGTATCGCATTAGACTGAGGAGTAAAATACCATTAATATCATCTGCTGTACATATAACAGAGAAAATATACTAGGACAGCTCAAAGATACAATAGGCATAAGAACAAACAATCTACTAAGCTTCTGTAATGATTGAATATAAACCAATTCGAGCACAAAAATGCTAGGTAATACCAGTGTCAGGGTTATTAAATGACACAAGATGTGCTTTGACCTATAGCTATTTCTTGAAATAGTTTTCGAGCAAATAACTTGGACAAAGGTCTGTGTACAGCTTTTGACATTCTTGGACAAAGAAGACCCAAATAAAAGTTCAAGGGAAAAGTTGACAAAATTTTAATTGAAATCACTAGCACAAGTCTCTTCAGAAACTAGAAATGTGTGTTGCGAACAAGACAACTTGAGCTTCAGTAATACTTGGCCTTCAGATTTGATTAATGCAATATTGACTATCAAAATGGAACCAAACCTGAGATATGACTGAAACATATTCAAGCTTGTTCAACACATTAGTGATGTCCCACGTTTTAGATTAGGTTTGTTAATGATAAATAAGCCTCCTAGTGCACTAGAACTTCGCTTGTTTTGTAAGCAAAATGAGTCTATATTGAGCTTGAGTATCTAAAGAGCTTAATTAGACAACGATCATATTCACTTAAGCTTATCTTGTCTATAGACAAGGAACTGGGTCCAGCAATCATCTAGAAAAGTTCTTAAATAATAGCAAAAACTGTTTTCAAGGCATCAATGATTTTTCAAAAATATAATACAAAAAGAATGAATATGGCTTGCTACTGACCTACATTAGGACAACAGGACGCTTCAAGAATATGAAATAAAAACAACATATATGGCTTGCCGCTTACCTACTCAAGTTCAGGAACTTTCTTTGGAAGATTTTACATAACATAAAGGAAGAAGGATGCTTTATGAACTATCCTCAAGTTGTTCTGTAATTTCCAACGATGAGGTCATTTTAATGTCTTAAAAGATTCCAGTTTTGGAAAGAAAAACGTAACATATATTTTTTATTATATGTTTACAACCACCAGCAACTAGTGCAAACATCCATGACATCATCACATGACATAATTCTACATACAGAAAAGGCATATATATATATATATATATATATATATATATATATATATATATATATATATATATATATATAAAATCCATCAGGAAAAAAGCATCCACAATAACATGAAAAAAATCCCTTTAATCGAGAACAGCTAATAGTTGTTCAAACTTCAAAATAGGAAGTGGCATCTCATACCTGCTATAACCTTTTGCATCTGGAAGCTGGTATGCATCCACATCTCCAATAGTACCAATAATCGCTTTCGTCAGTGTATCATCATCTAGTTCTAGCTCACGAAGGAAACTGTCTGTCCCATCATAAACGTCTAGGGTTTTCAATAGATTTGGATCTCGATAGGATAAATATGAAAAGACTCCTGTTATACAACCCAAATTTAAGTGGAAAGAGAACAAAATTATTCTAATATGCATTTTTCAATTCAAACTATTAAAGTCTAAATCCACAAAAAAGCACAAATAAAACAAGGGTTGCACCTGAATGAGTATCAAAATCACAAAAGCCTCCATATGCACCACCACTAACCCGAACACGGTCCCATAACCATGTGTTACTAATGTGTTTGGAAATGACATAGGCACTACCACTGAGCTGATATCCTGTTTCATATATGTTTCCAGCCTTCCCAACATAGTTAACCTGCAAAGGTTGTAAAGAAATTAACAGAGTTAGGGGACATCTATGAGAAAGGAAGAATAAAGGCTGTCAGAAGTATCTTCAAGAATAAGTTACTTCACCTGGGTAGGAATGACAATTGCTTCATTTACAGGAGGAAGTTGAGATTGCCAGGAGCCAACCTCAATGGATGGAGTACTTGGTAATGAATCAAGAAATTTCTCTAGAAATTTCATGGAGTTCATAAGATTTTTTCCATCAGTAGTGACATTAATCAAGCAACCTTTCCGTGAGAGCAGGGATCTGCGTATCTCATCAAGCGAAGAAGCAATTCCTTCCCAATCTTGATCAACTCTCTTTTCAAGATCTTGTAAAAACTCAAAATAGCTGACCAAATTAAGATAAAAGTTTGTTAAGTATTTCTTATGCATGTCAATATTAAAAGCCAATCTGCTAATAGAATATTTGTATAAAGACATTATGAAGATGATAAACAAATCTTTGAGCCAAATGAAGGACACTGGAGTAGCATAACACTGAGAAATTTGGATTTTCTTTCCCCTTTTTTGTCATAAAGTAGTCCTTAGATCAATAACAACATCGTTATCTAAATAAATTAGATTGCCTCGAGGAATAATACAACAATAACAATAAGCTCTGCTTATGCTTGGAGGTCAGCAGTATTTTTAAGAAAATATATTCAAGGAGCATGTGCACCAATAACATATTTTTATCATGTTAATAATCCAAAAACATATACACTACGCTAAGATAGTGTTTCTTACAGGAAAATGTCGCCTCAATTATATCATAAAGTGAAGTTTCCTATAAAAAATCATGTAATGCCATCTAGACGATAATGCTTGAAGAAACTAGAACAAGGTGAACTGACCTGATACCACCCATCTGTTCAGCAATCCATCCTGCAACATTTAGCTTGGCATCCATTCTTGCAGCTGCAATACCATGGCCACTGCCTCTTAATCGGCTCTGCAATCAGTGACAATGTTACAACATTATAGTTTAGTTTACATATATAGAAATTCACAGACAAATTTACCTCCATTCTTGCTTTGCTTTGGGAAACAAACTGCCTAAAGCGTTGTTGGTCAGTGAACTGAACATCTTGGAGAATGCAATTGATCTGCAGACAGATAGAAGCACCAGGATCTCATTTAAACATGCAAAACAAGCACAACTACTAAACCTATTCATGGAAGACGAGTCACTGTCACTGCAGATTAGTGGAGCTAACAATAACAACAATACCAGGTTAAATAGGTCTTCAACCCTTGCTGCCATGGCTTTTCCTCGAACAATAATACGGGTGCATGGATCTACCTTTCCCTGTACAGATGATGTAAAGGGATAAACTGATATTCCCCCTGTCTTTCTCCCAATTAATTGATTTAGTTGCACAAAGTCCATATCTTTGGTACCCATCTCTAGCAAAGACTGACTGTAAAAGAAAAGGTGTTCAAGTTTTAAAAGAGTGGCAGACTTATGTATAAAAAGGAATGAAATGAATTGGTAAGCAATAACAAGTCAAACAGCTCCACACACCAGAATAATGGTACTAGTTGAAGAAGTTCTTTCTTCAGCAAACTCATATCAAAGACAACTTCTGAATAAACAACATCATTGGTGAAAAGGTCATGCTGCAAAACTTTTACCCCATTGATTTCGCCAATCTACAATGAAGACAACAATGTCATTAATTTTCAACAATATTTATACTGATTCCACATGAAATCTTTAAACAAGTCCAGAAGTCCATTTTGTATCTACAGATCACATTTGAATAATTTCAGTCATGATGTAAGTTAAACAATCAACAAGTATGGAGAGGCATATTATAAGTTTGGAATCAGAGGAAGATGGTTACATAAACCTCTGCCACAAGCAGGAACCACAGAGATTAACAAACCTACATAGTTGTGTACTGCTTACTAGATAAATGCACCCGCATTTCAACAGACAATAGATACTATATGGACGTATAAGATGGAAAGAATGTGGCATATGATCTTTAAAAGAATCATGTTAAACACGCATCATAAAAATCCTGATTTTCAAAAGAAAAGGATGGATTAAAGACTTACTTCTGTTGGAACATGTATAGGTTTCCTGGGAATATCTTGTAATGACAGACTAGGAACCGATCTTAAAGCTTCCGGTGGATCTGGAGTTTCTTGCTTTAAGCGGAGCTCTTGTGTAGCACGTGCTAGCTCAGCAAGATCTTCCTTCGTCATGCTGGATTTAACTTTATCCAGGATTTCCTTCTCAACAACTTCATCACGAGAAGCTTTATCTGGATCAGGCTGAGAAGAAAAGAAACTAATAAATATTAACAAAACTGAATTGTCATAATAGATAAATTAATCTTAAGAAGATTATTGTGCAAGTACCTGCATCTCAACTGTGGCTCGGTGAGGGTTGTTTAAGATGAATTTCTCTAAAAGTGGGCAGAAAACAGCTTTAGATCCTTCTTCTGCTATGCGTGCTTTTAAAGATTGCAATGGCTTTTCATATCTTAAAGGTTCAAAAGGATCCAAATCATATATCCACTTTCCCTACAAGATGTGAATGATCAAAAAGTAAATCCTCATAGGGGACAAAAATAACCATGAAACTTTTATTTTCACAGAGGCATAGTGAGAACTGCATACAATGGAGCGAAGCATCAGAGATAAGCCTCGAGGAAATGAACCCGTGTTATTCTCCCTAAGTGAGAATTCAATTGTGTTCATGGATGCCTCCACAGCTTCAGGTGCAAAACCTTCCTCTGCTAGACTTTTAAGTGTTCCCATAATCAATTCCTCAACCTTATGTATGTCATCCTCAGAGACACCTTTTAGTCCAACACTAAACTGGGGCTGAAGAAGTTCATCTTCAATTCCACCACCAACAATAGCATCTCCCAGGCCACTTTCTAATAGGATCCTTCTTAGTGGAGAAGCCGGTGTTCCCAACAAAAGATGGTCCAGAAAACCAAGAGTAAGCTCTGTCTCCAAGTCCAAGGGGTCTTCAGACAGAAGCCAGTTAAGGCAGACCATGTGTTTCTTTTTGAGATCACCACCATCACCAGCAGGGTATTTCTCTACAATCTTCACTGGCTCCTTGAACAGCTTTTGTGATAGAACCTTTGATTCGTTAGGGGCAGAACTCGATTCGAATTGTTCAAGGTATTCTGCATTAAAATATATAAATAATATATAGATGTCAAAATAAATTTAAAGCTGATAATGTCCATACTTGTATATTGTTTGATACCAACCTTCTATCAGCAACTTCTTACTACAAGTAAGTCTGTAAAATCTGAAAAAAAAGTTCTTTACCTAGAGTTATTACTTCATGAATGTATATTTGGCTATCATCTCTTGTATGAAGGAAAGAAAGTCATAATGACAATTCTAAACAGTGAGATGAATCATTTTAAAACATTCTCAGGCCACATACTGATAAATTCCCATAATATGAAACATCAAACTACCAAAACAGTATATTACCATAGCCAGTGTAGAGGACAAGTTTTTCTAGGGTATGAACATAAGGATATTGACTAAGCAAATTTGTAAATGCATTACACCAATGAAGAACTATTTTAGTAAACAGGAGGAATAGCAGTTTGGTGACTTTCTTCCATCCAATGATGGTAACATTTCTCTTAATAATGCAACATGCTAAAATTTCTGCAATCTAACATCAAAAGCGCATCTACAAGACTCCTTGCTGTAGTAAAAAAGAACAAAATACAAATCAAACATAAATCCAGATAAGACTAGTATTAAACAACCTATGCTCTAATTAGCTAATGCAAATGAACAGATGTTGCACTTAAGTGTCACAAAGCAAATAGTGGTATATGTACTCAATGATTTACCTATCAAACGCATATGATGGCATGCCAAAAGAAGGCCTTACATATTTGATAGGATCATAGGACAATCCAAAAGGCCAAAAACTTGTGGCCACCATGCAGCTCAAAATGTTTATTTAATCAAAGAGATTTAAGCCAATTATAGATCCACACTTGTCTTAACTCAATGATGTGTTTCTAAGTTGAGCTATGCCAATAATCGGTAGGTATGACATGCCAATTGGGTCTCATTCTTGTTATCTAAGCACTTCCTTTTCAGATTATAGGCACTTCTTCTAAGTGAAAAAGAAGAGGAGAGAAAACATAAATCCTGAGGGTGAAGTTCTCCATATGCACACAAGATATGGAGAAGATAATATACCCTCCAATATAAAGTCTGAAAACTGTCAACAAATGCTACAACTTACCATTTAATAAGAATATAAATATCAATCAAAATTGTGTAGATATTTTCTGCTGCTTGTAGTTGCATAAACAGATAAGGAAAATATTAAATTGCTTATATTACATCAACAAAATTTATGAATAATTAGTGGACATTCTTCCAGAAGACAGACGACCTGTCTTTTACTAATTTTTCAACACTTTACTAATTTTTCAACATTCTCATCGATCAGCTTATATAGATTCTCTGTGAAACCCATGTTGCACACAAAATATCTCAGTTTCCTTAGCATTCAGGACATTGAGAGTTGCACAACTAAATGTATGTTGGATGTAAGCGATAATTATTCTTCACATGAATCAACTTTTGAAGATTTAAGACATTTAAAGCCTCTGAACATGTTAGACACAATATTCTACCAAGTACAGGGGAAGACCAAAGTCATTACTGCCACTCATTTCTAACTTAGAAAGGGTTTAAACTCAGAATAGGAAGGCAACATAAGAAAGGCATTCACAAGTCAGACACACATGCACAAAAGGCAAGCCATTTGTTTACAAAATGGCTAAAAATGTTCAATCATTAGAATTTTAATATCTTTGATGTTCCATTATTGACACATTTTCTTAAAAGTCAAGAAAGAGGATCTATAGTAGTGAGCAACCCAATTCAGCTCAGAATTGAGAAAATCCAGTAAGTAGGAAAATCCATGAGTGCAAAATAGGTTGCAACATCTTCAAACATTCCTAAAATTTTATTTGAATGGCATAATTAGTTAAAATGAAGCACATCACAAGAATAGCAAGAGACAGTGACATAGCATAGAAGGGCATAATTAATTTGGAAAACAAATCATACCACTTAAAATACGTAGCCGTTCATTTGGATCATCATCTCCATAGAACCATATCCTAGCATTGCTAGGGTGGTAATATTTATGATGGAAATCCTGAAAAAGAAAAAAAGGTTGTGTTTATGCATCAATATTCAGAACAGGTTAAGATAGACATGCATGCCATGACTTGGTAGATAAGATTTTGCACGAGTGAGTATATTCTTTTCAGAAAAAAATGTATCACAAATATTAGTGATATCAAACATTTGATGCATCGTTCAGGCATAAACTACCTTGACCCAACCATAACATTGCTTCTGCTAAGTTCATCTACTTTATTTTTTGTCGATATGCATCTTTACTAAAACACTCAACTCGAGAAAGCATCTTGAATGTTACTTTCGACTCTGTTCCAGATGCATCAGTTTTTTTTAAGTAAATGTTCCATTGAGATTTTGCATTATTACAATTAAATCCATCTAAACAAATTTCTTGAATTTGCTCAATGTCTTTAATCCTCGGGAGCCCTTGTAACCTTCGAAGAGCATGTGATGAATCATTTGACATGCTTTTCAATGCTTTTTGGTATCCATCCAATTAGCTCAAACTAGTTAATTCCCAGATCAACAACATAAAAGACACAAAGGTGCATATTAATAGTATGAGTGCTCCCATGTGCAACCAATTTCTGCCAAAGATTGGCATGTCCCAGGTGGTGCAGATGTCCTTGTAGCCACTTAGATCATGCCTGGCAGCCATTAAGAAAATGAAAGACCATTTCTATAGGTAATCAGCCAACAAAAGTCAGATTTATAAATGTCATAAAAATCCAAGACATGGTTGCAGAAAATATTAACCAACCTCTAGGGCACATCCTAAAATATTTTAAGCTGCATAAGGTACAAACCTTAAATTCTTCAAATGTAAGCTTCGGAATGACTTTTGGATCACCTCCACTATCAACACCATAGGTATTTTCAGGGAAAAGAGCCTGCAATTGTATAATTTCCAAAAGTACATTAGGCATCCTGAACTTCACGTTGAACATTTGCTTATGTGAGAATTCAGAATTTACTTCAGAGCAACTACATTTATATTATCTGACAGAAAATGCAAGCCATAAAAGAAGTAGAAAAGGCTACTTTTTATGAATAAACTTTTATTAAACAGATACTGCATATAAATTCAAAAGCAGCTTCTCATGCTGTCATTCTTTTATCAAGGTGGTAGTGCATCTAGGCACTTTTCAAATTGTCAAGGGTTCAATCCCTCGTATTAACGCTTTGTGGCCCCATGTGGGGCCAGGTCGTTCTCAGGTGATACTGGTTAAAAAAAACTTCTTAGCATAAAAATCATCTACTTCCCATGGATGAGTAACACCATATAATACAGCTCAACCATACGGGTATGTTATATGTTTCAGAGTGTTTTATATGAACGTAGACCCTACCAAAACACCTATTGCTTAATGACTTCACATACTAAACATTAGTAAGCGTGTGCAAATGAACTGGTCAAACCAATAACTCAACCCAACCTGGTGCATCAGGTTTGATTTGGTTCAGTTCTTCTATATTGATCACTGCAGTATGGATATAAAAGAATATAAAACTGAACTTTCTTGTCAAGTTCAGTTTGGGATTTAAAGAAAAAACATTCAAGCCAAACTAAACCAAGCATAATATGATCATATACCAAGGGTATTCAAGTACAGATATAATATATCTCATTCTTACAAGTTTAACATGCAAAGTAACATACTTAGAAAATATATTTGCAATAGGTTTTATCATTATGAATGCCATATCTCTATTACATGAAATAAATATTTATTATGAAACCAAACAAAAAGTTGCAGCGAATGGAATTGATTTCAGTTCAGTTGGTTTTCCTACAGATCAATTCAGATAGGTTTTGCCATCCTAAATTCCTGAAACCAAACATGTACTAAAGCCAACTGTACTAAAATTTCCTGGAAACTGTACCAAAACCAACTGTGTGGACCCCTAAGTTTTAAAAGCATCTTTGTCTCCCTATCTTTGGAAAAATTAGAAGCTTGGATAAAATGTTGTAGCATTGTGAAAACAATCCCTACATAACTATAATCGGAACTTAATTACCAGCCCTGGGTAACATGAACAAACATACACCAAAACTAATCCTTGAGGCATAAGTGATCCATTCTTTGAAAAAATAAACCTGAATGCTGAACACATATTCCTGTGTCATTTTGAAACTTCAGCATGAGGACTATGCAAATGAATCGTAAACATAATTGTTATATACTTATATTACTGAGCCCAACAAAACACAACGCGAGTCTAACAGAACAGCAAATAAAAGGCTACATCGGCAAATTGTCACAAGAATCAAGGAAATAATGCAATGCCAATGAGTGACATACAGAAATGAACAACTGACAGCGGAAAACTTCTTCTTAATCAAGGTTATCAAAATATGAATGAAAATAGGGAAGCAGCTTGCCTGCTGAGAAACTCTGCCTAGTATATTATCAGGCTGAGAGTATACTCCTTTCATCTCGTTGAAGACAACACCTGACATACAGATCACTAAAATTTACCAAACACTAAAGCTTTCATAACATGCTTGATACAGGAGCATATTTCAATTCCTTTAATAAACAAAAGATCAATTGTTGATAGGAAATAAACACATTTATAACAGAGAAGATCTAATAGGCAACCTTTGTAGGATATATCTTCTTCAGGATTGTTAAGCTCATAATGCCAACCCTCCTGTTGAAACGTTTGAAAGTCCTCCACACATTTAGGAAAGAAAACAGCATCCAAGTACACATCAACTAAATTGTAGAAGTCCTGAAGAATATTTAGCACGGATATTGTTAACACAATGAATTACAAAGTTGTGATGTATCAAAGCAGCATTACTGTGTTTGTATATTCACCTTTGTATTTGTTGAAGCAACTGGATAACAAGTCCTGTCTGGATATGTAAACGCATTCAAAAAAGTATGCAAACTACCTTTTAGCAATTCAACAAAGGGTTCTTTTAGTGGGTACTTTCTGGAACCACACAGCACACTATGTTCGAGTATGTGAGGTATGCCTGTTGAATCCTTTCTGCAATTGACATAAGTCCAACAAAATTGTCATTTTACTGTATCATCTCAAAAATGGAAAATAGCAACTATTTATAACAAATAAGTAGTTTCATATGAAAATAAGCTGGAATCAAGAAGAGAAAGAAAATGGCACACCAAGAAATTCAAGTGATTTGATAAAATATTTTATTTCACTTTGATGTAGAAAAACAGCTTAATTAAAAAGGTACTATGATGATATGATCCACGGTTCACTTTACCGGTCCGTACCAATATACCAATCAATTGTCGATATGATATGTACCAAACTATACCGACCCGTACTGAGCATACCGATACATAGTATATAGGAGCATACTAATGTACCACCCATACCAGTCCCTTGTCGAATCAGTATATACTATGTACTACCCGTACTGATTGGTATGCTGCGGTATGACGAACCTTGCTATGATCTATCCCAAACTATACAGTCAACAAGATCTCACAAGTATATTCCACAGGAGGAGGGTATCTGCAACCATAACACGATCTTATCGATGCTTCACAAAAATATGACAAAAGCCATATAAGAATGATGGATTAAAAACTTGTACTTACGGAGGAGTACGAAAAACAATGCCAAAAACTTTATTCTCATCATCATTTGATACAGACATAATTTCTGCGCCAGTCTTCTTATGCTTATATAATACAGCAGTAGCTTTGCATTCATTAATTGTTTGTTCGGAGATTATTTCAAATCCAAGTTTCTCCGCTATGTCATTTCTGCTATCTATATCTGCAATAAAGTAAAAGAATACACATAAGACTGCAGATTTAGTTCAAAATGCTTTTTCAATTGGAAACAAAAAGATTCTTTTTTTTATAATGACATCCATGATCACAAGGAGTTGTTTCAGACATCAAGGTACTAACCACATATCATTCATCAAACTTTTATTAATTAATAGTGGTCCATTTATCTCGGTTTAGAAAAGATATGCACTGTAATTAAGCTACAAAAGTTATTGCTTCAGTTGTTTGCACACTAACTACACTAGAAAAGATACTGAAAAACAATTAAACTACCTTTTGGTGAAATACCTAAAAGAAGGCTGTTTTGATTAAGTAAAATATGCAAAGATGTAGAAACGGAAAAATGGCATATTGTGTAAAACTGAACTACTCATGCCCGTGAGATAGACAGAGAAACTGGGTTTGGATCACACGACCAAAACGAAAAACAAACCAGAACATTTGGACCTTGGTTCAAATGATATATCCTATGTGGAGGCATAATTCTTTCTTAAAATAGTTACGGTTTCACAAAATCACAAAATATGCAAGAAGAAATGTGTTTTACAAGGGCATTAAAATGCATTATCTAATCAAATTTCCTATTCCACATTCCCAATTGTCAATTTTTTTGTTTGATGCATACCTTATTGGCATAAACAAGCCGAGTACCAGACTCCATACCCATAATCAACAAAATGCCAAAACAAAGCTAAAGCTACAAGCTTCAGAAAACATAATGTTACATTCCGAACCAGCTTAAATGGAAAAGTATCAACGAATTGAACCATGGCAACATCAGATAAGAAAAGAAGCAACAAAGAATCAACCAAGAAAGTTGAGCATCAGGGTTCTGTTCTGGTTGGAAAATCATACCAATGTTCAATTCTAGGTGAGAGAGAGAGAGAGAGAGAGAGAGAGAGAGAGAGGAGTTTCCCAGAAGGTAAAATCGCGTCGAAATCCAATCTTTATTCGTTAAAAATACAAGGAACAAAAGGGTAACCAAGCAGGCACGTTTTCTCACCCGCACCTCTTGAGACGGGCGAGGGGGAAGTGGAAATGGCCCGAATGGAAGGAGAGAAGCGTCGTCTGAGGCGAAGGGGCGGGGCGGGACCCGGCCGCCATCGAGAAGCGCCGGAGCAGGATAAGGCGCGGAGCTGCAGCTCCTGCGGCCGCGGCCGACAGAGGTTGGATGAGAAGAGTCGGGACGCGGAGCGGGGCCGGAAGAGGAGGCGCCTATAGGCCGTGGTGGAGCAGGATAAGGAGCGGAGCAACGCAACCCTCTCCATGCGGCCGCCCTGTCTTTCTTGGAGCGCAAGGAGGACAGTGGCGACGCGCGAGGGGGTTGGAGATAAATAGATGAGCGTGTGGCGCTGGATGCGTAGATTATGCTTGCAAGGAAGGGAGACTAGATCTGATATTTTAGGGTTGGCGAAGCCATGGCCAAAGAAACCCAAGAAGCCTGCTATGCGTTGGATCGGTCTATGTGGGCTGAAGTCCTCCCACCAAATTAGGTTCACAATTTCAGCTTAAAACTCGGAAAAGGGGTATTTCGAGGCACTTCGAACCCTAAATAGTGTAATCTTCAACATGGTAATCACCATCAACTCACCTCCTCCAACACTCGCGTCATGCATCTCCATCTCCTCCTCAGATGCTGGCTGATGAGGTTGAGGCTGCTGCAAGACAGGAAACTTGGTGAAGACAAGAAGACTTGGGAGTCCAAAGCATCAAATTTCAAGGACATCAATTCGGAAGTTGCTGTTCCAGACAAGATTTGAGTTAGCTGACACATGCACAAATCATAAACTGTTCGAGTCGTCGCAAACAACATGCATTAGCGAGTTGACCGACCACGGAGGAAGACTTTCCTGCTATGATGGTTGAAGGAAAGCCCAGCCCAATAAACCAAACGATATCTCACCCGAATGCTCTCATCCAGTTTATCACCTTTCGCCACGTTATCGGTCAGAGGAATCGACGGGACAGCGCAGACCGCTGAGGATAACAGCGAGGGATCGGGCCAGCAAATGGGCCCAACACGAGGCCCGACATCGCATCGTTGCCCCGGCACCTTCTATCTCCCATCGACGGTCCAGATTTCCTTCCGCGCTCCATCCGACGGCTGGAATCGCTCCTCTTCTCTGAAGACGCCGCTTCCTATGATAAATCTCTGCCCCAACCCGAACCCACGGCCCCCCTTCCCTCTCGCTTTACTCGGTCTCGCCGCCCCATCTTTCACCCCCCACCCCCCAAAAACCAACGCCGCCTCCTCCTCCTCCGGTCACGATTCCCCCCGCAAGCGGCGGCGATGATGCAGCAGGCGGCGAGCAGTAACGCTGAGACACGGCAGCAGCAGTGGGTGCCGGCGATGCAGTACCCCCCGCAGCCGACGATGGTGATGGCGCCGCACCAGATTGTGGCGCCGCCGATTCCGCAGTACGCACAACACCTCGTGCCTTACCACCATCCTCCGGTGCTGAC
This sequence comes from Musa acuminata AAA Group, assembly GCF_036884655.1. Lineage (NCBI taxonomy): Eukaryota > Viridiplantae > Streptophyta > Magnoliopsida > Zingiberales > Musaceae > Musa > Musa acuminata. The sequence continues at coordinate 10,191,976 of NC_088335.1, read as the reverse complement.
GCCGCAGCACCATGGGGCCGGAGCGAACTCGGCGGCGGCGGGTGGGGAGGAGAACAAGACGATCTGGGTCGGGGACCTCCACTACTGGATGGACGAGAACTACCTCCATAACTGCTTCGGGCACACCGGCGAGGTCTGGATTTCGACTTTTTTTAGCACTTTATTCGGAATGTGGTAGCTTAGATCCTGCCAAATTTCCGCTTTATGGATGATCCAAGTATAATGTAGTCTATTTTACCTATTACGGTGAGAAAACAAGATGCTTATTAGGTTTCATCGGTAGAGGCTTAGTTAATTGAGACATTGTTTTCAAGGATTTATTGTCGAAAACGTTGTGGAGGAGTACTAGATCTTTTATAGTTTCCATAAGTTTTCAAGGAGAGATATTTATTAGGAAATGTTGTCTTTATACCATGGGATTGCCTAATTTGTGATTGTATCATGATTCTACCTTGTCTCTGTTTATGGATAGCCAGATTATGAAGGATTGGATGGTGCAAGCCTAGCAATAAATACTAAAACTAATTCACTCTTGATAATTGCACTGAAAATATGACCCTTAAATTAATGGTGTGAATGGGAAGATACAAATCAAGCAGTGCTCCTGCAATGATGCAACATTGCGTCTGGATCTAAGCCTTCACGTAGTTGTATAAATATATGTTGTGCACTACGTAGCCTACAGGCCAGGGCTAGCATGACATGATTGAATGCGAGTGACATGAGCAATCCATTATTCGCCAGTCACCCATGTGATATGTTTTGTACATCTTATACCTGTTGATCTAGGGTTCAGTCTACCAGTGCTTTTATTCTTCTGCTGTCCTCAGCCAACATTACTTCTATGACTGTTTTAAGTTTTTGAAGTTGTTGGCACATTTATTTTTCTTTTGTAAAAGTAGCAATTTTGGGGAAATGACACCTACCAACCCGTATCTTAACAATTTTTCCTATGATTTTCTTTGCCATTTTTTATCCTACTGAACAATAGCTAAATTGTGGTTTTCTTTTATTTTGCTTTCTAGGCTACCTTGTAGACATAAATGGAGGTGATATTTCATTTGCCCCTTCAGAGATATTAGAGGCTGAAAATTGTGGTTTTCTTTCATTTCAGTTTCTGGGCTACCGTGTAGACTTAAATGGAAGTAATGTTATAATAGGCTACTTCTTCAGTGTCCGAGGTTGAAATTTTTTTTTTTTTTGTGCTGAGACTGATGCACACACACACATGTATATACACTGTATATATGTGTATATACAATGTATGTATGTATATATTTTGTTTTTAAATGCCATTCTTTTTGTTACCCAAAGTACTTCTATAGTTCTATTATATCTTGAGCATATTTTAACTGAATTTTAAGCCTGTTTTTGAGTCAATCATTATGTTGCCAATGGTAAATATTATTTATTATTCTTAGTAATTCTTTGTAAATATTTTCTTTATTATGAGTCAACCATTAACACATTGTTTTTCATTTTTTCTTTTTTTTGTCTTAAATGGCCTTCATGTGTGAACTTATTGATTTTACATGGATGGAATATGGTGTGTTTCCTTTGATATATGGATAGTAGATTGTGTAGGTTTTCATGTCCATGTCCATTTATTCATTTAGTTTCTTTTGTACAGAGCACTTAATATATCAGTCATATACAGTGTGATACCTGCTTCTTACCTATCCAGTAACATATATATCATTGAAAGATGGCATATATATTTGCTATGTCATATGCACAGTGATATCTGCTTCTCATGTATCCAATAATATATAACTTTTAAATACGGCATATTATATTCTTGTTTCTCATAAATCCTTGAATCAATTTGCAGGTTGTTTCCATCAAAGTCATCCGCAATAAGCAGACTGGACAGTCAGAGGGATATGGTTTTGTGGAGTTCTATACACACGCAGCAGCTGAAAAAGTACTTCAAAACTTTGGTGGTCATACAATGCCTAACACTGATCAACCTTTTAGGCTAAATTGGGCATCATTTAGTATGGGTGATAGACGTTCAGATGCTTCCTCTGATTACTCTATATTTGTAGGAGATTTAGCTTCTGATGTTACTGATGCCACATTACAAGAAATTTTTGCTAGTAAATACCCATCTGTAAAAGGCGCAAAAGTTGTTATTGATGCAAATACTGGCCGTTCAAAGGGTTATGGATTTGTAAGATTTGGAAATGAAAATGAGAAGACACTTTCCATGACTGAAATGAATGGTGTATACTGTTCAACCAGACCAATGCGCATTGGTCCAGCAACTCCCAGAAAGTCATCTGGTATGTTTGCATTCTCTCCTAGTATTATGCTTATCTTGCATGGGCACATTGCGTATTATTTGTTTGGAATATACAATTATAATTTGCATTTTTAAGTTACATTTCTATTCCATGAGTGAGGTCCATTATATGGTGGTAGAATTGCAAGAAGAAGATTTTTTGCAATTCTTTTTTTTCTTTAAGGGAGTAGGATGCCTTATATTCTTCTTATCTTTGAGTTTATCAGGGACAGCACCCTGTAAAAGTATAGAAGGTACAAGTGATAAGTCTTTATTACTATAATGTCATCATCACAGCCATGTTTCTTTCATAGTAGATAAAATCACACTTTTTGAATTAACACTTTCTTTTTACCTACCCTACAAGATATTCCTAGAATTTGCATCGCAGAACATTTTAAGAATTAAAAAATAGAAGTATGCAAAGGTCTAGTGATTTTGTGACTCACTGATTCCAAAATTATTGTTATCTTCTAACTCAAAAGCAATATTTACAATGTAATACACAGAATTAGCTGATTTTGATACAATCACATGATCTACACTGTGGTCTAAGGTGATTTTTGGCCAATCTTTTGGCTTTATAGTTAGAGATTGGTAAGAAACAAGTAAAATCAATCTAACACAACCAGAATTAGTACAATTTTGATCAATTTTGGTTGATTTATAACCTCAAAGGAAGATAAAGAGAAGAAAGACGACGGAAGTCAAATGGAGGGGACAAAAGAACTATCTCATTTTTCATCTACCAACCATTATGTAAGACAGTAGGAAAGGATATTGAAAGAGAAAGATAAGGATACATAGTCTTTAACCTTTTAAAGAAATCAGACTCCTATCATAGAGAATGGAGATCACATAGAATTTAAAATAGCCCCCAAAACCTTTTTTTTATGTTTTTGGATCATCATGCACTTCAGCTTCATGATGGATAAGCATTCGGCTTTACGACAGGCTTATTATTATCTTTGAAGATATAGATTGTTAAGTTCTAAGTCTCTTATGTGATGTATATAGTAGCTTTTTACTATAATTGCATTTAATATATTTCCAATAGCATGATTATTTATTTTAAATCAGCCAATAAGTTACTGTTAATGAATTGTTCTCCATTGTTCTTTTTCATTATTTCTTTATACACTTTTTGTTTTTGAATTTTCAGTTTCATATGTTTACTTGAAAGATATATATCTTAGGAAGTTGACAGTGATGAGAACATGTTAGGTCCTCGTTTTCTTAAATCACTTATTCTGGAAATGCATTATGAACTTAACAATAAGAAAACGTGAGGTGTTTTTTAGGCTAGAACAAGATGCACCTTGATCTTTGAAGTCTCCTCTCACAATTCCCCTCAGAACACCAATGCATGATCTACATTTATGGCTCTGGTGCCATAGAAGAGTTCCTTTCAACAATGTGACTAGACATAGAAGGGTTCTGTTCTACATTGAAAGTGTGAAAGTGTTAATGACTTGCCTTGTTCTTTGCCTTTATCTTGGTTCATTTTATTAAGCCTGTTTCTTGGTTGTGTGTGTTTACGATTGTTTGACTTGTCTTTATGGAGTCGGCTATGTGAACAACTATAAATATAGAAGACTCCATCAAAATTTGAGCAAAATCCTATGGTCGCCTGTCAACCTGATATCTGCCCTCCATCTTATTTTAGTGTCTTGATTGGAGCAAAGCCTAGCAAGCTTATTGGTTATGGTTTGATCTTATCCGGTGAAGAGAGAACCCTCTAATTGCTGGAGATTGTGGAAGACTGAAGTTTTAGTATGCAGAGTGTAGTCATCTTGAAAGTACAGATATTTAAAACAGTTAAATCCAGTATGATGCCAAACGGGAAATATGAAAAGTGTAAACCTTTTTGTTAACTCAACTTAAAGAGGTATACCAGTCATTTGAAATAGGAGCAATGGCATTTTCACTTGAGCTGATTGGAGGTAGGGATGTATAGCTAAGAAGAAGTGTGTTTGTCTGTTTAAAGTTGCAGAGATTTTTATCGTCTGTTGGGTTAACACTTTTCGGAAACTAAACAAACTTTATCAATCCAAAAGTGTACTAACTGGCACAAAACACCTTTTGCAAGTGGCTTAAAGAATCATATTATTTTTCTTTTATATAATTGATGAAAAATTGACCAATTTTTCCAGCTTCTGCATGTTTTTATTAGGAATTTACATTATATATACTCGTTATGAAGTTATAACCGTTTGGGTTATTTTAGTTTTCCATGATTTGCATTGTCATCTTAGGGGTTTCTGGATCTAATGGTTCATCTGCTCAATCAGATGGAGACTTGACTAACACAACAGTAAGTAAAGATGCTGTCTACGCAAGTTTCTGCTATCTACATATATAGCTTTCTGTTATTTATCTATCTTTTGTGACTTGCTATAGGTATTTGTCGGAGGACTTGACCCAAATGTTAGTGAAGATGATCTTAAGCGGACATTTTCTCTATATGGTGAGATTGCCTCAGTAAAAATACCAGTTGGGAAACAATGTGGATTTGTGCAGTTCGTCCAAAGGTACTACACGATCTTTAGTTTCAGAAAATGTGACAGTAATAGAAAATGACATAACTCCTCTCCTTAATGTTTTACTTTGGTAGAAACAATGCTGAAGAGGCACTGCAGGGGTTAAATGGAACAGTTATTGGAAAGCAGACTGTACGTCTTTCTTGGGGCCGCAACCCTGCAAACAAACAGGTTTGACCTTTTATGTGTGACATTAGATTAGTTTAATGGCTGGAAAGTGGAACCTTGAATATGATGAAACCATTGAAACTGTTCTTTGTGCTAATGAAGCACCAAAGCTCTTCAATTCGTTTCAAAGTACCAATTGATGCTGGTCCACTTGTAGAGGTTCATTTAGAATTTTCAGATACGATCTCAATTTGCGACTAGTTCCAAATTCCAAACACTTCCCTTAGCATAAGGGGGCAACCTATCTGTTAGATTTAGCATAGTTTTTGCCTGTTCTTAACTCATGACATGTCTGGTTTCTTCACAGTTACGATCTGACTTGGGTAACCAGTGGAACGGCATGTATTATGGAGGGCAATTTTATAATGGGTATGTATATGCTGCACCAGTTCCAGACCCGAGCATGTATGCTGCTTATGGGGCTTATTCTTTCTACGGGAACCAACAACAAGTGAGCTGAAAAGAGGCTTCACTGAGCTGTTCTAGCTGTAGTGAGTGAAACACCAGACGGTTTTAGGCGAGTAAGATGTAGCTAATGGTAATGTAAAATACATGGTGGAAACTAGCACTTCTGAATGTCCCCCTTTGAAATTGTCAGATTTAATTCATAAATTTTGACTGGTTGTGGGAAGTAAATTAGATTCTTTCAACATCTCAAGTGCGTGTTTCGTATTCAGGTATGGACTGCCCAAGAAGAAGTACTTGGTGGCTGGGAATGACTTCAAATTCCTGAACCTTGAAAGATTTTGTTCAGCTTCTTTGGAGTTTGGATAATGGTTTGCATGATTCGAGTACTGCATGCATTAATAATGCTCATTTTCGTTGATCTACTTGCCGATTTTTTTATGTATGGATGTTGTGTGAATGGGTGTGGCTGTATATTCTCGTAATCCAGGGAAGAAGAGAAGAAGCTTTGCATTTGAAGATGCATTACATTAGTAGAGAGATGACTCCATCTTACCTCATTATCTGTCGTCATGCCAAGATGAGTTGTCAATCTCTGCCTCCAAGTCTTTACGAATAATTGATGTTATTGTACAGTAAGATTTGATCTGTCAGTCTGACATGAATGGCTGTGAAAAAAAATAACTCTAATATGATTAATATAGTTCAAAAATCAAAATTTCATAGATGCAATTTTGATTCATGTAATTTTATTAAAAGAAAAAACATTTCATTCAAGCATGACTTTTGTTAGACTTCAAAAAGTGTTCATTTAGAAAAGGTTAGCATCTTCAACTCTCTTGAGGGAAAGAGTTGATCTTTTTATTCTACCAAGATAAAGATTAGCGAGGTTATTTCGATCAGGTTGTCATGTCATGTCAGCCGTGACATCCAATTGTCATGTCAGTTTCAAAATGTCTGTCACCATGGATTCATGTGCCCGTTGAGCACCACTCGTTCGGTGGGCACATATATATCAGGTTGACAAGTACTTATGCATAAATGCAAATTTGTGTCAGGTTATAAGTGTACTAGTAAGACTTTGATTGAAATGATTAGCATCCAAAATGATAAGACTACAAGAAAAATATAACGCTGCTAAAATTTTTAATTTTTAATTTTTTTTATAATACCCCATTTCTAATTTCACCTATATCTTACATGCATCATTAAGATTGAATATTATGTTTTTATTTTTATTATTATTATCGATGGAAATATAGTAAAAATTAATAATATTAAAATTAAGACATACTAATTTATTAAACAAAATAATAAGATTTTTTCTATATACAATACTTATAATATTGTTGACATATGTAAATAATTATAACATCTAACTAAAGAAAAACACAAACATAATATATCCAAAATTTATACACAGTATCCATAAGTCATCATTTGTATCTATGTTGGAATGGGCTTGCATATACCTACTATTAGTACTTTTACTTATAAAATAAGATATATAATGAGTAATCACTTAGTAAATATAAGTTTTTATAATCTTTTTTAGGTGAGCATGCATGATATTATGTATATAATATTTTAAAATCGTCGATATAAGATTTAACAATAAGCATCTCATCCTATAATTTTTTTAGCACATGTAGGAAACATAACAATTTCGTATACTTATACTTATCATATTATAACATATATATGTGCTACTACATAACACATCATCGTAATATATACGTGCTATTACACGTCATAATATATTCATACACTCCCATATAACACGTTATAAAAAAACACGTATACTCTCACACCATACGTTATCATATACGTAAGTATATAATATATTTACATCATAATTCATATATTTTTATGCTTATATATATTTACATTTAGCTCATGACAATCATATCATTCAAAATATATTATGGATATGATAATTTATATAATAACTATTTTACAGTGAATTAAGCTTATACTCACATGAATGAATTCAAAAATGAAGATGTCAATGAAAGATCACATTACTTAATGATCGAGTGTGGTAGAGAGTGATACACCTATCAATTATAATTATAGGGTCATGAGATATCTTAATTAAGAATCATATATCTTGAATTATTGATTTATAATAATTCACAGAAAAAATTGATAAAATCTCTTATAAAAAAACTATATTTAATTTAAAAATTAACTCTATAATCAAATGAATTAATTAGTATCAATGAAACCATCACATAATTCTAAGAAAAAATATTACTTCACTATTCTAGTGACCAAATGATCTTAAATTATCATGAAAATTTATAAAAAAATTAGGAGACATATGACACTAAATACATACTAAATTTTAACTTAAAACAAAATCATTTAGAGACTAAACTACGTCCTAATTCACTATCAACTCCTATTTTGTTTTACTAAAATTAGGTTGGGATTATGTTAAATTATAAATCTCAAATATCTTTATGCACAAAAATGAGCATACCCTCACCTAAATTTCAATATCTTTATGCATAAATATAGATTTACACATTGCAATAACATCAAAATCAGCATACCCTCACATGAATCTCATCTCGATCCAAAGAAATGGTCCCAAAAATTACCCTTTTTTTCCCCCAATGCTTCTAAAGGCCTAAAGTGTCCCTCACCACAGCAACTCTTGCAGAAAGATTAGTACTGAAAGCAGACGAGCAATGTCGCAAGGCTGAAGAAGCACCACCAACTTGGTAGCCTACGTAGCTAGGGAACGACCAAGATCTATGGGGCACAGAACCTAGATTCTTCGTCTCTGGTACCGCCATGGAGGCCAACTACCCTACACTTAGCATCATCACCTTCCTCTCTGCAACTTGATGTAGAATCCACCTCTTTGGATTCTTCTTCCGCTGTTGTTTAGGACCATGTTCGACCCAAACTAGCAGCTTTTGCTTGAAGAGGCAGGGATGCATCTGCGTTTGTGTTCTTTGAGGGCGATGTGCCATGGACAGACACGAGATGGACGACGTACTGCTCAATGTTTCCCACATTGAGTGTGTCAGGGAAAGGGAAGATGTTGGACGTCTTTTGGCACATGATTGCTCGCTTTGGAGTCGAGCATGGTACCCATTAATGAGCTGCTTTAATGCACGGAAGAAGAACTTGTTGCAGTGGCTGAGCAAGAAGCCCTTACTCTCTCACCTGTTTCACTACCATCACCACGTGCAAAGCTCGTTTGTCTTCATGGAGATGGGAGGCAGAGACCTCTCTCTCGCAGTGCCCTGCATCATTGCTCACCATCATATGCTCACGTCCATGTTGACCAAACAAACCTCTCTCTACATCTTTTCACAGTGTCGGCAGAGAGAAAAGTAACAGTGCATGGACTCACATAATTATATGAAACAAGCATATCATATAGTATTTTTGTTATCCTAATCAAGATTAGAATATAATCACACCTCTAAACTGTGCTCAATTGTCTAACCAATACCAGCCTTGGGCTTTGGTTACAATGTCTGCACTACGATTCCTTCTAATCACAGTCCTGATTCCAAGAACCAGCATATGGAGTGAGACCTGATTAAGGCCAACAATGACAGATGATCTATGAAGCTGTAATGTCTTTCTCATGCTGAATCCTTTTGGATTCTCTGAGATCACGAAAAGAACCTTTTAATCACGACTGCTAATCTAATTGGCCTAATCCTCTCCCAAGTTTGTTTGCAGGTTAAAATCAAGTGAAAGGTACTGAAGAAGCTCATGTGCTTCAGATCAACCACATATTAGATGATGTTCTCAATAATATATTGTACTCGACAAGCCAACATCAATAAGCTAGTGGTGGTTGGATGGTCTCTGAACTCTGGAGAGGTTGAACAATTCCCTCAGGAAATTAAGATAGAGTGTTGTGGAAGTATGTTAGACAGAGTGGAGTAGAGATCAAGGATAGGAACATTTCATCAGCCATGTTGTTCATCTTTCATTTTGTTTGGATAAGATGTAATTTATTACTTTCTTTCTCTTCCTTTTCTTAAGTATCTCATATATTTATCTGAATTTTAGACCTTCAATATGCTTGTTATTCCACCAAAAGAACCTGAATAAAATCAAACTACCCTCCAATTACACAGCCACAAAAGAACTCTAGCTAAAATACCTCCTGCTGCTGCTTCTGCCATGATTAAGTATCACTTTATCATTTGCTTTCTCTATATTGTATTCAAACACATTTTGAAATTTTCAAGAACTGCTTAAGCTAGTTATATATGCAATAATTAGATCCTCACTGTTAAAGGTAGTGGTTGTCAAGAAAAGTGGATTGATAGAGAAGCCTTTTCAGAGTTGTTTCCAGAAACTATTGAGGCCTCAGAGAAACAAAACTGGGTACTATTATTACATGGTAATTCAGAGTAATTCTTTTCAGTGTTTCAAATTGAGTTGGAGTTTGAAACTAAAATTTAGTTGGATTTGTTAACCTTGCTTTAAGGACCGGAGATAGGGATCAAATTTTCTGAAGATGGTATTTTGATGAATGTTTGAGTTCTAAATCTATGGTGGAAGAAAAGAGAGTTTTTTTTTTTGTTTTCTTTTTTAGCACTCTTAAATTCATTATTGCCAGACTACCAATAAAATTAGGTATTTTCACCATTAATTTTAACCTATGTCCTTCTCAGGCCATATGGCATTATTGATCTCATCATGCAGCAAGTAAAGATGTATGATTGAATCATTAATGAGAGAATCCTAACCAAGATTACCACTTTTGATCATCCTTACAACATCCTGTGTCTCATGCAGATGCTCCCCTAGTGATTAGTGTCTTCCACCTTCCTATGGTTCAGCAGTCAAATGACTCTCCATTTCATGTCTGAAACTGTTGCAGAACACTGACATTTGTGTAAACCAATGGCATCCACCACAGTTCAATCACATGCCTGTGTATTTAGACCATTACATCCGTCTCTCTGTCAAGATCTCAAGATCACTAACCACACATGATGAATGCCAATCCCTAGAACAAGTATCTTTTGTCATGAGAGGAGGTGACAAGGTACAATCTGATTGCATACGTTGTCATAAAATCCTGTTCAAACTTCAAGACTGCTAGCTAAAGAAAGGCTTTTACAAGAGCTGAGTTCGCAGCACCTTCGATGTCTCCTTGCTTCTTGTAGTGCATATTGCTTCTTTAGCTCTGAATGGGACAAGCCAAGACCATGATTTGGATAAATACCATGTTCTAAGAATCACTGCAAGGTTATGACAGAGAACACCAAAGAAGGTCTTTTCCACTGCACTCTGTCTTCATTTACAGGATGAACAAAAGGAAAAATGCAAGTGCTTCTTCAAGTTTTCAAATAAAACTTCTTTGTTTGTCATTTACTGCAGATTTTTCTCCTCAAAACTTAGCAAGTCAGCCATAAATCAATCCTATCTTGAACCATGACCAAACATATCATCCAAGCTTTATTACAAGGACCAAGGAAAAATACAAGTGCTTTGTATTAAATTTCAGACAAAGTATGATGTTAATCAGCCTATCAGGATCAATTTGGTGGTCCATCCATATTGCTGGGGACATCTTGACAGGTGGTGTTGGACCAGCTCAAAAGCATGGGATTCTGCAAGCTTGGATATCTGATTACAAGTCTGTCTTTGTAATATCAGAATGAGACAGCAGATACCAATTCAAGTTGGAATACACAACTGGATTATCTGCACCAGGGAAGATTATAAGTAGTAGTCCTTTCTGTGCCTGTCTATTGGTGCACAATGTTTGTGGTAGCTCCAAATAAAGGCAATCTGAAGGTGACAGAAGTTTAACTTGGTAGTCATAGAAAGGATTGGAAGCTTTAGTAATCTACTGATAGTAGCTGAATGGCTTTGTTTTACATGGCAGCAAACCATGTGTTAATGTTCTATATACATGTAATATGGTTTACCTGCCAAATTAACCTGTGTTGCAGGTGAACAGAGCCAACCTGACAAGGTCTTCACTTTTCCTGCACTGTCCATCCACTGGCATCACACTCAGCAACAAAACAAGGGTAGTAGTTATGACTGCCCAAACTACAATAAATCTCTCTTGGCAACAAGTATGCAGAATTTAGCTTAAGCTCCAAGATCTTTTGCCTTGTGATTTGTAAATGATCAACATGGCAGGTGATTGCACCTTTTGCAGAGCTTTTGGGGGCTTGTGGATGGCATGTGGATGCAATCAAACTGCTTAGGCCATGTTGAGACATGTTTTGGAAGAGAACAAGCACAGTTCCTGTCTGATCTGACTAGGGTTTATAAAAGGATCCTATCTATCAATGTAGACATGAATCAGAAAGAGTTGAGCAGAGGAGGAGTTTTGTCACGAGAGAAGGCCGAGAATAAAAATCATGTGTCAACTACATGTGTTCATCAGCTGTGATTCTTCTGCTGATTTGGTGGCAGAAGAATTATGAGTCTGCACTGTTAAAGGTCAGCACTCGAAGCAAGTCTTCCTGCACCAATAGGAAGTTTCACTGCAGCATCTGATGCAGTCTCTCATTGTACATGAGCTTCCATCATATCTCACCATTGTTGCCATCTCTCGAGTTACGCCACCACATTACCTACGTGAAGGGTAAGGAATCCGGGTGGGACACGTTCGCCAAACCACACCCACAGAAAAGATAAAAAGGTAGGCCCCCCGTGCCCAGAGCTGGAAAGTGGGATGAGGTGGGGTCACGGTTACTCGCGACGAGCCGCGTGGCAGAAGCCCACACCTTAACCTGCGCTGGTTCCACGCAGTTTCGCTAACGCGCGCTGATCGCGAGTACCTCCAACGCCCTCTCGCCTTTCGATCCTCGACGTCCCCTACGTCGCGGTGAGCCAACGAATCTACCTCCGAGAGAGAGAGAGAGAGAGAGAGACAGAGAGAGGGGGGGGGGTCGGCAGCGCCTGACACCAGCGCCTGTGGCCTCCCTCCCGACTCGCTCCAAAGCAATCTTATTTGGAGCTGAAAAGAAGACGCAGCGTAGCTCAAGTGAGTTGGTGAAAGCGAGAGCGTCGCTCTTTCTGCGTCTCGTGGCTCCGATGCTTCTCGGCCCTCCCATCCATTAATGGCATCCAAAGCTGCCTCCTTGGCCGCAGGTCTCGCTATCCTCCCTCCGCTCGCATTCAACGTTCCCGCCCCCGTACGCGAATGAAATCACTCCTCAGGTCTAAAGATTGTTTAATGCTTTTCTCCTCCGGATATACCTCCATCTGGTTTCTTGGGCTGCTGAGGCTCGCAGAGTCTGCTTTCTCATCTCTTTACTCAGCTAGCTCTTCCTTTCATGCAAGCAGTGGGGAGGAGGAGGAGGAGTTGGAGGGCGATGAATTCCAAGGCGCGGGCGCCGTCCCTGGTCATCAAAGCTTCCCCGAAGCGCGATAAAGTAGGCTCCTTTGACGCAAATCCGAGACGAGTCTCTGTTTTATTGGGTCTTGATGCTCTTTGCCTCGGAAAAGTTAGCTTCTTTATTGCGAATTTGAGCCCAGCGCGGTTCTCTCTAGGCTAGTGAATCTTTTTCCTGAAACCGAAGTTTGATCCTTTTTCTTTAGCTGTTGATGCATACGGAATTGAGACGGATTGGCAATTTCGAGGTTGGCTTTTGAGAATACCTTTAAATCATTTGAACGCTATGGTTGCTTTCTCAAAGAGAGAGACTGTACTCTAGTTTCTTCTGGGAGTTTGAGGACAAATGGCGGTTTGCAATCAGAATTCGAAATGGGTTCAGTGATTTCCTTGGTAAAATTAAAGAAGAAAGCCGTATTTGAATTCTAGATGCGATCTCAGCTTGTTTCCTTTTCGAAAAGCTACTTCTTTACCATTGAGTTGTTGCGATTTTGTTGTCGTGTTCTTATGAGTTTTGCTGCGTGAAGGGAATCGACAAGGAGAAGAAGACTGAGATGCAGGGGAATGGATCGGTGGTCATAGCAAATGGACCCAACAGATGCCAATCTGGAAGAGAGAGGAAGATTGCTCTGCAGCAAGATGTATCGGTTCTTCTCTGAATACTAATCTTCGCGTTCCATACGATTAGCTTCTCTGTCCGTTTTGTTCGATTTGCTTTTATTGAATTGCTTCATCTCATCCTGTTTGCAGGTTGATAAGCTCAGAAAGAAGCTGAGGAACGAAGAGAACATTCACAGAGCCTTGGAGAGGGCTTTCACCAGACCTCTGGGTGCTCTTCCTCGTCTTCCACCATATCTGCCTTCACATGTAATTATCCTTTACCTTTTGCTTTCCTCAATCTCTCTTCTCTTTACGTATTCCAACCATCGGTAAACTTCCTTCTCAAGGCATCATAGAGCAGCAATTTCGTATCTACAGATGCCAAAAGAGGTTTAAATTGACTTCAAATTCTTTTCTTTTTCCTCAAGACTCTAGAACTTTTGGCCGAAATCGCCGTTCTAGAGGAAGAGGTGGTTCGCCTCGAAGAACAGGTGGTGAATTTTCGTCAAGGCCTCTATCAGGAAGCTATCTACATCTCGTCCTGCAAGAAAACCAAGGAATTAGGATATGATGTCGACTCCCTTTCTCAAAACTCCAAAACCTTGGGGCAACGGAAGTCATATTCGAATTCAGCATATACTGAAGACTTGGCCTTCACGAAACAGCTAACCTCTTTGCAGTGGTCATCAAACACAGACCGAAATGTGCCTTCCTCTAATCAGTTTGTCGATGATAAGCTCTCCCCAAAGAAGTTGAAGTCATCTTTGGCCATTACCGAAAAGCAGCAAGGAAAAGAGAATCAAATAGGCGCAAACTGTCCTAGAAACTGGAGGCAATCTCCAGTAAGGAGAGCTTCGAAAGTAGGAACAGCTGCAAATGGAAACAAGCAAGCGGATGCACGGGTAACAGCTTTTGTCCTATCATAGCTTAGTAAAGATTTTTTATTTTTGTGACAAATGGTAAGTGACAAAGGCCGGGATTTGAATCCAGGACTTTGCAATAAACTATCAAAGATCTTTACCAACTAAGTTAACTGACATGTTAAACTTACTAAAATTTCTTTAGATATTGATGTACCTAATTTATTTTATGTGTATGGCCATCTTTGTTCTTGTTGTTAATTCAGCCAAAGTGCAATTCCGCGGATAATGAAAGAACTGGAATAAACTTAAGGAGCAATTCCAGTGAAGCAAAATTGGACGAGTCCAATGCTCCAAGTGAATCTGAGTCGAGTGGGCCGAGCAAACTATCCGAGGATATCTTGAGGTGCCTGATGAACATATTCTCACGGTTGAGTTCTCCAGGGAACACTAAAGAGCTGCTCGAGGCATCTCCTTCGGTATCAGGTTCTAGTGGGAGTTCAGAAGAAACTGATTCTCTAGACCCATACGGTATCTGTGCAGAATTTGGAATAAGGGACATTGGCCCATATAAATATTTCCGAGCAGTTGAAGCGAGCTCGAACTTTCCAAACCTTCCCATGGGTTGTTCATTTCTTACATGGAGATTAAAGTGAGATCTCTGTTCTTTACTTGATTCGCCATTCCATTATTCAAGTCTGATGACTAACATTTAGTTGCTTCTTGTCCTTAAAGTGCAGACGTTTGCTCAGAGAGCTTGCATCAGTGGATTTATCAGGTCTCACACATCAGCAGAAGATTGCATTCTGGATTAACATTTATAATTCTTGCATGATGAATGTAAGCTGTTAACTAGCATAGTTAATCTAAAAATTAAAGATCATTGGGAACTTTTCTTTCCGATAGTCTAGTCTTAGAGATCTCGGTAGTCTAAAAAATCATGATATATGCTTGCTGTCCCATTTTTGTGAAAGGTAATTATTCTGAAGCTACAAAATATATTGTGGCTTTCTTGTGGGCTGACAAAGAATGTATTGTCATTCAGCTCTAGTATGTCCTAGACTGTTTATATAATCATGAGAAAAGCTGAAAGACTTATAGACACCCGAAAAGCCGTCTTAAGTAATTTTTTCTGTTCTATGCTACTTCTAATCTCAGGCATTTCTCGAGCAAGGCATTCCTGCTAGTCCTGAGATGATTGTTGCGCTGATGCTAAAGGTACGACGTCGGATCCTTCTTTTCACTTTTCTGGATCAAATAAGCATTGCTTAATTGGATTATTATGAATGCATATCTTTAATGAAGAATTCTAATGCCTTCCTACTGTTTACAGGCTATGATTAATGTGGGTGGTCACATGCTCAGTGCAATGACAATCGAACATTTCATTTTGAGGCTGCCTTACAGTTCGAAACATGTAGGATATCATTTAGTCTTTGTGAAGATTGATATTCTGTTTACTGACTAATCCTTTTAAAATACCTAAAAGGTCTTCCCTAAAGGATCTAAAAGTGATGATGTAACAATGCGAGGCATATTCGGATTAGAATGGCCTGAACCCTTGGTCACATTTGCACTTTCATGTGGAAGTTGGTCATCACCGGCTGTAAGTTCCCCCAGACACACCTTGTTGTGTAAATTATGCATATATGCTCTATGGCTTTGTCACCTTTGATCGCTAGCATTAAGATCTGCAGAATGAAGTAGTATTTATACATTAAACAGAACATGTACGTGCAGCATGCTGTATTCCTACCACAAAATAAGCAGCATTAAGTTAGGATGCTAAGATTTTCAATGACTTTCGGTAGCCCCTCTTTGCATCTGAAATTTTGGCATTTGAATTGAAGTTTAATCTTAGGGTCATAAAAGAAATTGGAAAAACTATTAAGAGCTTTCTATACTAAATCACATAATTCTGGCCCTGACAGGAGTCTGAAACAGTCTTAAAACTGATCGAGTGACTTCGCTGACAATTTTCAGGTGAGAGTATACACGGCAGCTAAAATTGAGAAAGAGTTGGAAAGAGCAAAAAGGGATTATTTGCAAGCATCCATTGGTATATCCACTCCAAACAAATTAGCAATTCCTAAGCTGCTTGATTGGTACCTACGAGATTTTGCAAAAGATGTGGAGTCATTAATGGACTGGATCTGCTTACAACTCCCAAAAGAGTTGAGGACCGAAGCAACTAAATGCCTAGAAGCGGCAAGAGGAAGTCCCATTCAGCAGCCAATTCAAGTTCTTCCATATGAGTTTAGATTCAGGTACCTTTTTGCTACATAGATGACTCTCTCCACCTTACAGTACAATGTAGCTGATGAAATCCCTTGGTTTAATGATTTGTTCATATCATTATAATAAGAACATTGAAATTTGTTAAATCTTTGTATCTTTTGATTGATCTAGTAGTGGATTGTTGTTCTGTTTTCCTGTATGCATGCCGCATGCAGCTTCTGTAAAGATGGTACAGAAATATTGTTGATGAGGTTCAACTATGATTAAAAAAATCAACCGAGCCGATTGTATTCAGCGGATATACTTTTTTTTGTTCAGAAAAAAAGTCATTGTTTCAGTTATGTGTAGATATTGGTATTAGACTAATTGCATGAAGATTGATGATATCTGTTCTTTCTGAGGAAAAAATATGTACAAACTACAGCTATATCGATAAGTTGCTTCGTCTCAATACCATAACCATGATATGTTAGTACAAACAAACCCTGCATGACACTCTATAGCACGTAATGGTGGCGAATTGATGTTAGTACAAACAAACCATGATAAGTTGCTTCGACCCCTTAGACTAGCTGTGACCCTAATGATAACCATGATTAGCCTTCATGCCAAGGCTGGAGATTAGCTTTGGAGAACACTGTGTTGGATTCATCTAAATAATCTGAAGTCTTTGAGGTTCTGTTATCTGTCATTTTTCTAAGTTTTCCTTGGAACAGTCCGGACTAAAGTGCTTTGATGTTGGAAAGATTGTGAGAGGTGCCTGACAGGCTCCTTTGGGTATCCAATGAACATTATACAGCATGGTTCCTGTTATTGTCCTCTGTGATAAGTTATTGGACTTCCAGGTTTTGTACTGATGTTCCAGTCCTTTCTTGTTGACATTGAGTGCTCTCACCAATGATTGCTTTTCATTCATTCTGTAGTTATTGCTGCTTCTGAACAGTCTAATGTAGGAGACATCTATGTGAACTAAACTCTGTTCACTGTTGAACTGATACTCCAATATCGATAACACTAGCAGATGCCATTTTTATAATATCTGCCTTTCCAAGGTTATTGTTGCTTGTTGTTGCATTAAAGTAACACTTATCCATCATGATCAAATGAAGCTGCTCACTCCATTTAATTGCCCAAATCAATTAAACCAGATGAAATTACACTATTTAGGCTTTGCTATTTCATGTAGAAAGTATTTTCCATGTTGAACTGTGTGTGCACATGAGATCAGAAAGCAAATGATATGTGAAACAAGAAGACAATTTGCTGTCTGTCATATCTGGATGGGAAGTAGTTCACTGCATTCATTGCATCAGATAGCTTAGCCACTTTGTGTATCTGAAGCATGAGTTATACAGTCTGAAGCTAGTAAGATAAGCTACAAACAGTTCAAATGGTAGAGAGCAGTTCTGAGATACTGTAACCATGAGGATTATAGGCTAGTTTGGAATAAAACATGTCAAAAGTAAACAACTGTGTGATGGAAGTAAATGGCAAGGTTAATACCAATTGTTTCGCGAAGATCATGCATGATTCATGGTTGTCAAAAGGATTAATTGCAACATAAAGCATAAACCTCTTTCGCGGTCTGGAAAGACTGGAAAGCTTGCAGAGTTGGGTCTTTACTAATTTGCATAGGTGCAGTTTCATCAACAAGTCATAGACATGAAGAAATAAAATGATAACAGGTCCAACACTTGGCTTGGGCACCTGCTTGGCTGGAACAAACTTGAGGGATTCTGAGTTTTAATCTCATTATCCAGATTCTTATTCTTTTTTCAAGAGGGAAGTGAGACACTAATGTTACTTTTGTGACCCTTTCACTTGAGAAATGCACCATATGATGTTTATGATGAAAGTGAATATGAGATACTGGTGAGCATGTTAATCTGATGCTGGCAGAGGGTATATGAATGAGGACTGCAGCAGTATCGGTGGCATGTAACTCTTTGAGACAGCCTAACTCAAGATCTCTGGTCAAAAGAGAATATAGTGGTGCAATACTTAGAGAATGAGAACGCTTGTATTGCAAGATAAGAAACAGAGTCTGCAACTTGTAAGAGTGAGTTCCTCCTCAAAGCTCAGTTACCTGCTAAAGACCCTACTGATTACATAACTGGATGATCTTGAATCGTACGTCAGCTCGATCATATTCCAAATCACGGCCATGTTGCTGAACCAAGCTCACACTCCCGATGTCGCTGACCACTTCCATGCACAGCAACTCCCATCTGTAATATGTGCAAGTTGTGGAGAGGTCATGTGTCTTCCTTTAGCGGCTTGTCCGCCCATCGCAGCCCCACCATCCACCATGGCATATGATGCAGACAGAGTACTTCCCCAGAGCAGTCCATCTCCATGAAAATGATCGTGAACAGTGCACATAAACAGATCAAAACAGTACAAGAACAACATGAGATATTGCTCTTCCTTCTTCTCTTCTTCACTGGCGATATGTTTCTTGGAAATGAGAAGTAGGTGACGAATCACAGACGCAAATGCAGGGAAGGCATCACATGGCACCGGGGCCACATCAAGACACTGCTCACTGTTGATGGAAGCCCTCGGCTCGCTTTGGAGACTCATGCTTGTCCCACGTTCGTCCTCATGAGGTCCTCCTCCATGTGGTGCTCCCATCTCAACCGTCACACATCAACAAGCATGGGGAAAAGAGACCATCTCTGTAGGCCTCCCACTGCCACACTCCAAAAGATGATTACGATAGAGCCTCCTGTGGCTACAGACCATTACAGTGTTGGATTGGAAATGATAGAGAGATCTACTTAGCCTAATGAGCAGCGCTAAACCATCCTCACTCCCAATCACTTCAGAAGAGGTACTGTTCATCGACAATGATGAATCATGCACCTGTAGTCCAACATCTTAATCAAATGCAGACATTAGTTCATCTGACTCCGATTCATCGACACTATTTGGGTTCTCGTGTTCCCTTGTCGTCCACGAGAACAAGCATGCGACAATGTGGAAGATCTTTGGGCGTCCACTGGTGTTAGCAGATGCAATTCTTACTTGGGCTGTTGCTGCGATGAGACTAACCACATTCGATGGTCCCTATCGAACACCTCTTGAATCATCACTACAACTTTCTTCCTTCTCAGTTCATATAGTGTGACCTCAGTGTCTTTGCAGTACTTGACATAATAACTTACGCCCAAGAAGACAACTCCACTTCGTTATGTGAAGAGAAAGGCAAAGCTACATTGAGTTGCAACAGGGATTAGGTTATGCAGTGACATTTCTCCAAACATTTTGGTCACAGCATCGAACTATCGCATGTGTTGTCCCGAACAAATTCCTTATCACGGCCTGGTTATGTGGGCGACATGGCTGTGAGATGACTGACGCAAAGTGTAGCTGTACTAAATGAGAAAGAAACAAAACGACTTTGGGGCTTCCTCATCAAGCTTTATCAATGCTATTCTTCCCATGAAACGCATACGTAAAGAGGGATGCAATGAACAAGATCAGGAGAAAGAGTTCACACAAGACGTCTGTCTACCTATTCATTCTCCAACAGTACAAATCAAAGAAACATATAATGATCAAGTACTCTCTCTCTCTCTCTCTCTCTCTCTCTCTCTCAAGTATAAAGGTTACAGAAAAACAATCAAGCTGCAGTTCTTGGTGTGACCAAGCTGGATAACGAAATCATTCTTGATCATTATCTTGTCACAAAGGTTGACTTATCATTGATGTCTTTACTTTATGCTTTCCACGGATGATGAGAGAAGAATGTGTCATGGAAGATATATCTGGAGGAGGGTTCATACCCTGATGGTTAGTGAGGCTCGAAGAAGGGAAAGCATAAAGCCAGCAAAAGCCAATATAGCAGAACACAGGAGAGGACCCTTTTCCTCCTCCTTTCCTCCTCAATGGTCCAAGTGGTCCGACCTCCCACGCCTTATCGCATCTACCCTTTGCCCCTCCAATCTTTCCATCACTAACCTTGGTCACATCCAACCCAACTTGTTGCGTGCCCTCTCTTCCACTTTAACAAAAGCTAAAAGATTCCATGGACAATCAAACCAACCACCTTCCAACCCTTCTCTCTCTCTCTCTCTCTCTCTCTCTCTCTCTCTCTCTCTCTCTCGCTCTCGCCTCTATATAGGTAATTAACTCGGTCCTCTGCCTTCTCATGGAGATGCAATAAATTGCACCGTATAGAACTCCCCTGGCTACCATCTTCTTTAACTTGTAAACGTTGAGAGCGAGCTCTCCACCGGATGCCATCACTGACAGAGACACCAGGAGTGATGTCACTGCTCCGGCACGCCACCGAAGGCCGCCGGTCCAAAACGGGCGGCGGAGGGGTCTTCAAAATGTTCAAGCTGCTCCCCATGTTGAGCTCTGGTTGCAAGATGGTGGCGCTGTTGGGCAGGCCCAGCAAGACATTGCTGGCCGACAAGGCGATCGCGGTCACCTTCTTCGGGTACCGGCGGGGAAGGGTCAGCCTGGCCATCCAGGAGGATCCGAGGTCACCTCCCTTCTTCCTCATCGAGCTGCCCATGCTCACCAGCTCTCTCCACAAGGAGATGGCCTCCGGCTTGGTCAAGATCGCGCTGGAGAGCGAGACCCGGACCATCAAGAAGAAGCTTGTGGAGGAGTACGTGTGGGCCGTGTACTGCAACGGCCGGAAGTCGGGGTACTCGATAAGGCGGAAGCAGGTGTCCGACGAGGAGCGGCACGTAATGCAGCTGCTGAGGGGGGTGTCGATGGGCGCCGGCGTCCTGCCCTGCCTCTCCGAGAAGGACGCGGCCGACGGGGAGTTGACGTACATGAGGGCGCGGTTCGAGAGGGTGGTCGGATCCAAGGACTCGGAGTCGCTGTACATGATCAACCCTGATGGATCCGGCGGGGCTGAGCTGAGCATCTTCCTCGTGAGGTTGAAGTGAAGAGAGAGCTCGTCTCGGCTTTGTGTGCTTCTGTATATATTCCCTTCTCACTCCTAATCTTCCATCTTTTTGCTCGATTGGGTTGTCTCTGGGAGAACAAATCAAACATAAACCTCGAATAACTTGTGATTTAAATGGTGGAATACCTCAGAGAATCACGTTTGAGTCCATTGCGACCTTCATAATTGGATGGAACTGCAAACCCCTCCATCCACCACTTCAATACCATGCCTACTACTTCTCTTGTGCAGTGATCAACACGAAACATTGGAGTTGCTACTCCCTTTTTCTCCTTTATTCTCCTCTTCCATCTTGCGCCCATTAATTGACTATATCTTGACTGACTTCAAAAACCAAAAAAAAGAAATGCTATACATTAAGCATGAGAGAGAGAGAGAGAGAGAGATTTATCTCCAATTCTTGCAACCATCAAATAAACAGAACATATGTAGCTAAATGTTGACTTTAGAGAGAGTGGGATCATGTCAACCATTGGCTTATAAATTATCCAATATCTCCACCTTTTAGGATATATCATGATATTGTAATTGGCATCTACCAACTCAGGGCTACGATTACTGATTATATCACCTTTTTTTTAATAAATAAAAATCTAATTTTGTCTA